>NC_091096.1:555000-645000 GCF_024713975.1 Paralichthys olivaceus | reverse complement strand
AACAGTGCAAACCAGTTTACCACCACGACGCCCCCCCGAGATCTGGTGCAGATAAATACATAGAGATGATGTAACATGTGGATAAACTGTGGAGCAGCAGCTGAACAGGACACGACTTCATCCAATCACTAGGTCCTGAGACAAAATGTTGAAATGATGGACACGAATGAAAAACGTCCGGTTCTGGTGAGTCGGACTGAGCTGGACCATCGGCTCCGCTCAGCTGCTTCTGTTCGTGCTGCAGCCAAACTTTCTGTTGTGTAACTCGAGTGAAGATGACTCATGAGTCCAGAAATAGAGGAGAGTGCCCACGCAGCGAGGAGAGACGTTCAGGGACCGTACGAGTACACACACTCCCATTCAAATACATGTCTGTCCCAGCTGCTACACCTGAGGAGTTAAAGGACCAATCAGTGATTTAAACACCCATCATGCCACAGTACAGGAAGCCGCTGTATCACACACACACACACACTGTTTACATGTAGACGTCCCTCTGACACAACGTCCTCCTTCATGAGACATGTTTCATCATTTTGATTTAAACTGCGTTCGTTCAGTTGTACCATCGTTTTGCAGGATGTTGTTTTTCATTACTGCGTCGTGATAACATGTTTCTATTATTTTGGAAAAGTCACTAACTCCTTCACACTGAACCTGTAAGTTAACGTGAAGACGATTACAATGGAGACACGTGTTATTGCTCCACCCCTCGACTGAATCCGGACAATCTGCTGCTTCTTCGCTTGAGAAACACAAACTACAGAAAATGTCCACAGACTATTTCCCGGAGTTCATGTCTAGAACCTCTGTAGATCACGACAGTGTAGCTCCTCAGCATGAAGTCATGTGAACAATGCTTAACACTGAAACTTTGTGTTGAAGACGTGTTTCGTTAAGTTTTTCTCTTCTGTTCATCGTCTCATGACTGCGACGCCTTCAGAGGTCACGACCCTCAGGTTGGGAACCTTTAGAGGTCGCAGCTCGGTTTGTTTCAGTCGTGACGGCTCATGTTGGTGCAGCTGTTTAATCCTCAGGTTGGAAAAAGCAGAATGTTCTTTTAGAAACTGGTGCAGATCAGATCCAGTGTGTGACCGCGGCAGACGGAGGCTTCTGCTCTTATCTGTGTGTACAGCAGGGGGCCGAGGGGGCCGGGGGGGCCGGGGGGGCTGATGCTGCAGGAATGAGGCCATGGGCTCAGCCAGCGGTGGAGCTGCTGCTGGAGGAGGAGGTGTTGCACTGTGTTGTTGTGGCTGCAGGCGTTCAGACTGCCGTCCACCGTCAGCTCCCTCACTGCAGGAATTTTAAGTTGCTGATATGACAGACGGACGAGCTTTATTCAGAACAACACCTTCCTCTCTCCTCTGATATCAGCCGGAGACACGTTTAAAAACACATCGGTAATCTGTCAGCCTCTCAACCTTCAAAACAACCGTGTGACTCAAACAAGACAGCGTCTGTCTCATTGTCACTTGAGCTGCTTCCAGACCTTCCACTTCCTGTCTCTGCACCTGAAGAATGAGGAGGAATCAGCAACAGGAACTTCAGGTGTTGTCAGGGATGCACTTGTGTTTCTGTTGTCATGACGACGACGGGTGTCCTCCGTCAGCAGCAGGCTTTTTGGAGCATCCGTGAAATTCCTGCTGTCGTCATGACAACAGAATTCAGGGAAGGAAGGAACTCAAGGGAAGGAAAGAATGGAGGTGGTAGGATGAAAGAAATATGGATAGCTTGATAGGGAGGAAGGAAAGGAAGGAAACCTATGATAGAAAGAAGGAGGCATAGGAGGAACATAGAAGAAGGAGGAAGGAAGAAGGAAAGAAAGGAGTTAAGGATGGAAAGATATAATGAGATAAGGAAAGGAGGAGACAGTCGGGCGAGGGAGATAAACAAACAAGTGAGGAGGTAGGAGAGAAGAGAAGGAAAGGAAATGGTAAGAAAAAAATGGTGAAGCAAAGGATAGGAGGAAGCAGGAGAGGACAGACGACAGGAGCAAGGAAAGGATGAGGTGGTAGGGAAGAAGGAGGATGTTGTAAAGGACAGGAGGGAAGGAAAGAAGGAAACATCACAAGAAACACACCAATGACAGCAGCCGTTACCTTCGGGCTGGGTGTGGTCACATCCTGCGAGCTGAGATAAGAGCCTGCCATCACACACGATTTCCTGCGTGTGTGTGTGTAAATAAAGATGGACGACATGACAGCTTCCAAACGTTTTGGGCCAAAACATCTCTATCACCCCCTGGTGTCTGGCTGCAGTATAGCTCATTAACCTCCTCCATGTTAGCAGATGGGACATGAACCAAACTAAAGCTCAAAGTAGACGTTAAATAAAGTTTGTCAAAGAAGTTTCTGTCGTTTCAGCTCGTTCTTCTCTCTGATGTTCACCAATGTTCTCACTCATCACACTCTTCATCGTCTGTTGGTGATGAGTCACAGTGAGAACGTGAATAATCAGCTGTGAAGCTGTGACTCAGCAGTTTTCAGTGTCTGACCCACTTACAGCTTCAGACGTGTTTTACATGTTTCTGCATCACGACACAAACTGAAGAGACTGAAACAGCAGGAGGAGGAGGAGGAGGAGGAGGAGCAGGAGGAGCAGGAGGAGGAGCAGGAGGAGGAGGAGGAGGAGGAGCAGGAGGAGCAGGAGGAGCATTCAGTCCGATCAGTTATGTCACTGAGGTTTAGATTCTACAACCTGACTCAGTGTCGACCTGTAGAAGCTGCTGGTGAATCGGAGGCAGTGACTTCTTAGTTTAAACACGTGATGTGTGATTTCTGCCACCAGGTGGCGTCTCAGTCAGAACAGTAACTGCACTGTCACACAGTGGTGATGTCACACAGTGGTGATGTCACACAGTGGTGATGTCACACAGTGGTGATGTCACACAGTGCTGAGCTGCATCGTGGTTCTGCTGCGTCTCGTCCCGCCCCTTTGTACGACACAGCTCTTAACGTGGCGTCGGAGGCAGCGGCCAAAACAAATCGTGTTTGAACAGACACAGGTGCTCGCCAATCAAATTAAAGGAGGAGGTTAAAAACCACCAAGATCTAAAAAGACTTCGTCACGTTTGACTCTTCAGACAAACACGTGTACGGAGAAGATAACGACAGAAGAGCTCAGCTCCAGATAAAACACAGGTCTGGATGTTTTTAGACTTTTTGTTTTGTTTTACAAATCTGCATCATCATCATCTGCGGTCGACAGCAACAGAGACATTTATCCAAGACGTCAAACGTCTCTGTCAGTTTGTTTCTGTTTTATTTTGTGGTTGAAACTGAAGCACTTTGCTGAAGCTTCAGATGAAATCGTGGTTTCAGTGAAATCTGGAAAGTGAACGCATCATTTCACTGGCTTCAATTCGTCTCGAGTTTTTTAAAGTTAGTTTAGCAAACATGGAACCAGCTGCTGTGACTGACCCATAAAATATTATCTGATAAATTCACCTTGACTGGAAAACGGTCGTCACTCTGCTGAGTCACTCGGTTTGAACAAGAGCTCACAGATTAGAAAACAGATCCAGATGAAAACTCAACTTTGTGTTCACAAAGTTTAGAGTCACTCACAGTGTGTGTGTGTGTGTGTGTGTGTGTGTGTGTGTGTGTGTGTGTGTGTGTGTGTGTGTGTGTGTGTGTGAGAGAGCGACTGCAGATTCTCAGGACCCGTCTCTGTGTTGTCTGTGTGTGTGTGAAGACGCAGTGACCTGAACTAACGACCTCCGCAGTGAAATTAACGAGATAATTTACGTGTTTGGAACAAATGCAGAGAGAGAGTTGGACGACTTCTGAAAGAAGTCAGACGAGTTATTTATCGTTTTTTAGTTTTATTGTCATGTCAGTCTTCAGTTGATCTGTTTGTGTTTTCAGTTTTGTGTGTCGCTCTCTCCTCCCACACACAACCAGCAGCTCCCTCGTCCCTCTGGGGCGTTGACAGGAATTCTGGGATATTTCCAAAGTTAGATTCACAGAAAAAAACAAATTCACAGCTGAGCCGTGGGACAGTGGAAGCGTGAATTATCCTCCCAGGCGTGGCAGCCGGGTGGGGTTTACCTGCGCCTGTGACCCCAGCAGTGTGAGTGTGTCGAGACAACGTGATGGACAGTTATTGGTGATCTGCAGAGTCGGGGCGGTCTGACAGTGGGAGGTCTATTTTAGTGCCTCATCCATCTCTTTGTCTCCACCACATTTCTGCCAGCTGATTGGACGACTGAGTGCGGTTACCTAGCAACCTGAGCAGATCTGCTGGATGAGACTTTATTCACAGGAGAACAAGAATCCAGACAATCGCTTGGTTCACAAACATTATCCATCAAAGTGAAGTTTTCTGTTTGACTCTAAATGATCAGAATTAATAAACGAACATCAGCTGTTTGAAGACGACTTGAGACTGAGACAGAAACTCCTGAGGACAAAGTTTACTGACGTTAGAAAGAGAGAAGAGACGTTTTCTATAGAAACTACCAGAGGAGACGTTTTCTATACAAACTACCAGAGGAGACGTTTCTATAGAAACTACCAGAGGAGACGTTTTCTACAGAAACTACCAGAGGAGACGTTTTCTATACAAACTACCAGAGGAGACGTTTTCTATACAAACTACCAGAGGAGACGTTTCTATAGAAACTATCAGAGGAGACGTTTTCTACAGAAACTACCAGAGGAGACGTTTTCTACAGAAACTACCAGAGGAGACGTTTTCTATAGAAACTACCAGAGGAGACGTTTTCTACAGAAACTACCAGAGGAGACGTTTTCTACAGAAACTACCAGAGGAGACGTTTTCAATACAAACTACCAGAGGAGACGTTTTCTATACAAACTACCAGAGGAGACGTTTTCTATACAAACTACCAGAGGAGACGTTTTCTATACAAACTACCAGAGGAGACGTTCTATAGAAACTACCAGAGGAGACGTTTTCTATACAAACTACCAGAGGAGACGTGTTCTACAGAAACTACCAGAGGAGACGTTTCTATAGAAACTATCAGAGGAGACGTTTTCTACAGAAACTACCAGAGGAGACGTTTTCTACAGAAACTACCAGAGGAGACGTTTTCTATAGAAACTACCAGAGGAGACGTTTTCTATACAAACTACCAGAGGAGACGTTTTCTATACAAACTACCAGAGGAGACGTTTCTATAGAAACTATCAGAGGAGACGTTTTCTACAGAAACTACCAGAGGAGACGTTTTCTATAGAAACTACCAGAGGAGACGTTTTCTACAGAAACTACCTGAGGAGACGTTTTCTATAGAAACTACCAGAGGAGACGTTTTCTATAGAAACTACCAGAGGAGACGTTTTCTATAGAAACTACCAGAGGAGACGTTTTCTACAGAAACTACCAGAGGAGACGTTTTCTACAGAAACTACCAGAGGAGACGTTTTCTATAGAAACTACCAGAGGAGACGTTTTCAATACAAACTACCAGAGGAGACGTTTGCTATAGAAACTACCAGAGGAGACGTTTTAAACAGAGACAGAACGACGAGTCCTTCTTCAAGAGTCCATTCACGTTTCTATTTAAACAGCAGCTTCACCTGAAGATCAGTTGTGGAAGTAAACTCTTCCTGCTTCTCTTTAAAAACTGTTTATTGTGTTTTGTCTCTTCAGAGTCGGAGCTGAAGTTTCTCGTGCGACTGTGAACATGTGAGTTTTTCAGATTTGAAGACTTCCTGTTCTCTTTTGTGCCGTTGTAGGTTTTATTTCCTTCCTTTAGGTTTCAGGTCAAACCTGAGAGAATCAAAGTTGCTCACTGAGTGAATCTTTGTTTAAAGAGCTGAAGCCTGATTCCATCAACTAATCGAGAGCTACAGTTATTCATATTGTTGTTGTTGTTTAACACAGGGATCACACTGACCTCTCTGGTCACAGCTGGTACTGCTTCTCTGTTTGGAGACGTCTGATGTCAGATGGTAGTGATGATGATCGTGAACTTAATTGTTGTTTATTTCTGAAACATTTCTCCAAAGTTCAGCCTGACAGGTTTTAAAACTTCTGAAACTTTACTTTAAAATAAAGGCATGTGTGTCTGAGTGAAGCAGGAGTTTGTACTGAAGGAAAATAAAAGATTTCCAGTGATGCAGCTTTGGTCACTTGGATTTTCTTCAGACATAAAGGATGTTTAGAGTCATAGCCCTGAACAGAAGACAGTTTGAGTCAGAAATCCTTCCTGAGCATCTCCGACCAGAGTCACAGCGAAACGTTCAGTCGACCACAAACGAGCGCATCAATTATTCAGAGTCAGTGACACCAGAGATCAAAACTACAGAAAACCTGAAAAATGCTCCATCGTGTGAAGTCGAGCTCATCGGTCTGTTTTTAACATCTGTGTTCAGGCGCTGAAGACGAACAGATACAGACATGATCCCCTATTCTCCCTGAGGTAACACACACACACACACACACACTCACACACACACACTGTCACACACACACACTGACACACACACACACACACACACACACAAACACAAACACACACACTGACAAACACACACACACACACACACACACACACTCACACACACACTGACACACACACTGACACACTGACACCCACACACACTGACACACACTGACACACACACACACACTCACACACACACACACACTGACACACACACACACACACACAAACACAAACACAAACACACACACACACACACACACTCACACACACACACACACACACACACAAACACAAACACACACACACACACACACACTCACACACACACACACACACACACACACACACACTCACACACACACACACACTGACACTCACACACAAACACACACTCACACACACACACACTGACACACACTGACAAACACACACACTGTTTTTATATGAGCAGTCTTTTCCTCACTGACCGCATGTTACCCAGGCCTGTGTGTGTGTGTGTGTGTGTGTGTGTGTGTGTGTGTGTGTGTTTGTGTGTGTGTGTGTGTGTGAGTGTGTGTGTGTGGGGGTGGGGGTGGGGGGGGACAAAGCTGTGCTCTCTGGAATAATCCCTTTGTGTCGTCCTCTCACCTCAGACAATGTGGAACTGTCTCTCTGCAGCAGAGACGTGAACACACAGTTGTGTCGACTGTTTACATTCACACAATGATCCGATCGCACAAACACAACATTTTCTATTTATTCGCTCGTCTTCTCCGCTACACCGCCCCGACACTGCCCCTACTGTTCATGTGTATATTGCATCTGAGGTTATGTTTCTGTCTCTCCTGTGTATTTTTACTCTGCTATAACATACTTTATATTTTTGTACAGATCTATAACCAATAACATCTTGCGTATGTTCTTCTCTCAGGAACCGACCAATCAGCAGTCATGATGATGCCCAAGGTAAATTCTGTTTGTGATATTTTAAAAAGTCCGACTCTAAAAGTGAGAGTTGAGCTGTGACATTTCTTCACTTCCACTTCGATCAGATGTGAAGTTTCATTAGTTTCAATCAGCCTCATTTTTCTGAATTGGAAAAATGATGAAAAACAAATTCTTAATCTGTGATTTACTTTAAACTTTGAATTTAAACCTAAATGTTTGTCATTGACTTCTGACCTGTGTGTGTGTGTGTGTGTGTGTGTGTGTGTGTGTGTGTGTGTGTGTGTGTGTGTGTGTGTGTGTGTGTGTGTGTGTGTGTGTGTGTGTGAGAGCAGCAGCGCGCTCAGACGTCACCAGGGAGTGTGTTGTCGCTGAGAGGGTCCAGCATCCCAGGATCCCCTGCAGCCGCCATTGTGGTGAGACACAGACACACACACACACACACACACACACACACACACACACACACACACACACACACACTGATTAGGTTATATCCTTCAGATTAATCTTGAGGCAGTAATCTGTAATCCCCCCCTCAGGCCCGAGTGGAGGATGGGGTTATCGGCTACAAGGACTTGGCGGCGTTGCCGAGAGACAAAGCCATTCTGGACATCGAGCGACCCGACCTGATGATCTACCAGCCGCACTACAGCTACAGTCCACTAGAGGTGTGTGTGTGTGTGTCTGTGTGTGTGTGATGTAACACAGTTCACACACACACACACACTTTGTCAACAAATCCACTGGTGAAAATCGTCCCTAACAAAAGCTCAGTTTCCTGTTGTGTGTTAATAAAACGACACAAACACACGTTGGTTCAGAATTAAACTCGACTCTGCATTTATATTTATATTTTACATCAAAGTATCCTCATCGTCTCTTTTCCAGTTCTATTTGGAGCAATTTGTGTTTTCTTTTTATTTGTAGTTATTTACAATAAAGTTTAACATCTTGTGCCTCGTTACAGATTCTGTTGTTACAGAACAAACTGAATCTGAATACACAACAGTTCATCAGATCAGTGTGAACAGAGTGTGTGTGAGAATGACGAGCGACCACAGAGAACTGTCCTCACAAACCAAACTGACGTCCCGTAAATCACACAACTTTCTGTTGGGACGTCTCACGTGAGCGATGACTGGACCCAATAACAGACACATCCCACATCCTGGTGACAACACAAGTGAACTTAAATTAACACAAAAAACACAAATACACAAAACCCACATCAACCAAATATCAACCAAATATCAGTCAAACCCATAACTGTCCCATGAGGCTTTGCAACATGCTGTCCAATCAGAGCGACCGGCTCACTGCTTTTAGATGATACATCCGTTATTAATAATAAATAATGAATAAGGACAATAACACACTGTTATTATTGACTAAACTTAGAACCCGTTCCAAATGAATAACAATAATAATAATGATCTAAAACAATAACAAGAAGAACATCAGTATAAACATATTTACGTCTGAAGTCTTTTCCTTGTTTTCTGAATCTGTTTCTAACTTTAAAGTTTTTTAAGTATTTTCTTGTCTCTCGTCCTGCAGAGGTCTCTGTCTCCTCGCTCCATCTCTCCTCCTCCCTCCCCAGAGGTAAGACCCCCTCCCTCACTTCCTGTTTACACTGTGATGCTCCACACACACACACACACACACACAATGGTTTACACATATCAAATAAGATTTAACGTCATCATCGTGTGTCTCGCTGACCGCTGTCCCCCGTCCTCCTCTCTGTGTCAAGAACCTGCCCAAGGATTGGCTGGAGAACCGTTCCCCTGGAGGTTCCTCTCCTGGTTCCACCTTCCAGACCAGCAGAACAGAGAGCACACACACCCCATCAACACCACACACACCACACACACTGAACACACACTCCTCTGGCAACAAGAGCTCCGTGCAGCACTTCCACAGGCCTGGTAACGACTGTTCATTCTAAACCACAGCAAATAAAAGAACACGACAAATACATGTAAAGATCATTTATTTTAAAAGTCTTCTGATTTAAGTTAAACTAATTTAATTTATACTTGAAAAAAATTCAAATTTGAAAGATTTTATTTTTCATCTCTTGAAGAAGAATTTATTTCTAAAATGTTCTTTTATTCAGAAAATGGTTCCAACATCTATAAGAAGCCTCCGATCTACAAACAAGGTTTGTTTCACTGAGGTTTAAAGAGGTTTCTGCTACACGCCATTTACATGTAATCATGTTACCAGTGTGTGCGTGTGCATGTGCGTGTGCATGTGCTTGTGTGTGTGTGTGTGTGTGTCTGTGCAGACGTGTCGTCCTCTGTCGTCCCTCAGGGGAAACAAATTGAGGATCTGATCATCGAGTCATCAAAGTTTCCAGCAGCTCAACCTCCCGACCCAAACCTGCCGTCCAAGATCGAGACCGAATACTGGCCCTGCCCCCCCTCCATGGCTGTGATTGGTACAACACACACACACACACACACAAGCACATGCACATGCACACACACACACACAAGCACATGCACATGCACACACACACTCTTGCATCAATCTGACTCTTCTCCTTCCCTCCCGTCACCTCTTCCTCTCCGTGTTTCCTCTCCTACTCACCACTGCTGCTCCTCTCCTCTATCCTCGTTTCCTCCCCTCCTCTAGAGAAGGAGTGGAGGAGGAAGGAGCAGAAGGATGAAGATGAAGAGGGGGATGAGGAGCAGGATGATGAACTGGGGGGACTCAGAACTCTTCAGAAACAAGAACTCAACAAGGTAAAAGATGAGAAAAGATAAAGAGAGAAAAGAAATCTGAATGATGATAAAGCATACAAATGATTGTCTCTCTCCCCCCCCCCCTCTCTCTCTCTCTCCCCCTCTCTCTCTCTCCCCCCCCCTCTCTCTCTCCCCCCCCTCTCTCTCTCTCTCCCCCCCTCTCTCTCTCTCTCTCTCTCTCTCTCTCTCTCTCTCTCTCTCTCTCTCTCTCTGTCAGATTCAGTCTAATCTTGGTAAAATCATCCTAAAGGAGGAGCTGGAGAAATCTTCAACTCCTCTGAGGAGGAAAACTCGCTCCCTGCCCGACCGCAGCCAAAACACCGGTACACACACACACACACACAGACACACACACACACACACACACACAGACACACACACACACAGACACACACACCTTCCAAAATCACCGAACACACTGGACACCTGAAATAAAACAATAAAACCTTGTATAACAAGAGTGTGCTTGTGTGTGTGTGTGTGTGTGTGTGTGTGTGTGTGTGTGTGTGTGTGTGTGTGTGTGTGTGTGTGTGTGTGTGAATATCTGAAACATTGACCTTTAATAACCTGGGGTGAAGCAATCAGAGCTCTGGGGACACCTAGTGGTCAGAATAGGTGCAGACTACAGACTTCCATGTTATTTATAAACGATCAGATCAGATCACAGGAAGGAGAGAGGAAGAGGATGGTGGAGGAAGGAGGAGGAAAGAGCAGGAAGGAAGAGGGAGGAGGAAGGAGAAGGAGGAAGTAAACGTGAGGGAGGAGGGTAAAGGAGCAGGAAGAAGGGAGGAGGGAGGTGGAAGAAGGAAGAAAGAGGAAGTAAAAGTGAAGGAGGAGGAGTGAACGAGTCCTGGATGACCTGATAACTTCTTTCTGTTCTTTCTCCTCCTCCTCCTCTTCAGGGTCAAACGCCTCCAGGTCGGTTTATTTCCCAGACTCCTCTAAGTCCAGCCTCTCCAGGGTGAGTAACGCTCAACCGTCCAATCAGAGCAGAGTCCCGTGACGTGGCCATGACCATGTTTGTGCTTGTTTTCAGCTTCAGTCTACAGAGTTCAGCTCCTCCCACAAAACTCCTGCAGGTAAAGTGACTTTAGATCAAACCATCATTCATCATTCTTCTTATTATCTAAACTGTTCTCCACAAAAACATGAATCTGAATATTACAAACAACACCTGCTTTAAAATGTGATATTATTGAAACGTGTTATTTAAACCTGCACCAATCCACTCATCACTAATCTATATATAGATATTTATTAGATATGATGTGATATGATCTATATGAAGCTAACGACTGATCTGTCTTCAACTCTTTCTGTCTGTGCAGGTCTCCAGGTACAGTCTGACTGTTTTCATACATTTCATTGATAATAAGATTCATTTAATGTTGATTTATTTTACATGAGTTATTCAGGAAGTCCATTCACACATTATACAAAACTTAAAAATGATAAAGTTACTCATCATTCATTCACATTCAGAACAGTAATAAAAAGAAAATTCCTGTGAATAGAAACATGTGTTGGACTCTGTGCCGCAGAACGGAGACTCGAGGATGGACAGAGGAAACTCTCTGCCCAGCATGTTGGAGCATCCGGTTAGTTTTTAACATTTCATGATGTGAAACATATTACTGTATAATACTGTTCACAGTCTTATACTGCTGTTGTCACACCTGAACTGAGCTACAGACATGCTCCTCACATGCTCCTCACATGCTCCTCACATGTTCCTCACATGTTCCTGACGTGTTCTGTATGTGAGAGTCTCCTGCAGCCTCTAAACATCTGTAAAATGTCAGAGTGAGTCCAAGAGAGAAAACATCTGGAACCTTCTCAGTGAGCGAGTCTCTGAGGTTTCTAACGAAGACGTCCACGTGGAGAGACGAGGAGGTTCCAGATGTTTTGGTGATGAGGGCCGACGCCGTGTGGACGAGCTGTAAACAACAACACGGATCTTTACACAGTTTAGACGCCATGTCCCGCCTCCTGCTGCTCTACAGGCTCCGCCCCTCGTTACCCACATGCTCCTGTTGTTGTGAACGAGTCGACAATCTGCTACACACACTGACTACACAACATGTCTACACAACATGTCTACACAACATGACTACACAACATGTCTACACAACATGTCTACACAACATGTCTACACAACATGACTACACAACATGTCTACACAACATGTCTACACACACTGACTACACAACATGACTACACAACATGTCTACACAACATGACTACACATCATGACTACACAACATGACTACACAACATGTCTACACAACATGTCTACACAACACGACTACACAACATGACTACACAACATGTCTACACAACATGACTACACAACATGTCTACACAACATGACTACACAACATGACTACACAACACATCTACACAACACGACTACACAACATGACTACACAACATGTCTACACAACATGACTACACAACATGACTACACAACACATCTACACAACACGACTACACAACATGACTACACAACATGTCTACACAACATGTCTACACAACACGTCTACACAACACATCTACACAACACGACTACACAACATGACTACACAACATGTCTACACAACACGACTACACAACATGACTACACAACACGACTACACGACATGACTACACGACATGTCCACACAACATGACTACACAACATGACTACACAACACGACTACACAACATGACTACACAACACGACTAGACAACATGACTACACAACATGTCTACACAACATGACTACACAACATGTCTACACAACATGACTACACAACATGACTACACAACATGTCTACACAACATGTCTACACAACATGACTACACAACACGACTACACAACACGACTACACAACATGTCTACACAACATGTCTACACAACATGACTACACAACACGTCTACACAACATGACTACACAACATGTCTACACAACATCTCTACACAACATGACTACACAACACGACTACACAACACGACTACACAACATGTCTACACAACATGACTACACAACATGTCTACACAACATGTCTACACAACATGTCTGACGCACACACTGCTGTCTGCAGATTTATCCGTACCAGATGCTGGTGGTGACTCACAGAGGACGAAGCAAACTGCCTCCTGGTGTGGACAGAACCAGACTGGAGGTAAAGATCTGATTGGTCCTCCACCACCTCAGGTTCCATGTTTTATTGTGAAACACCTGAAGGAAGTGTTGTGCTCCATTGACAGTAGTTTGTGTCTCTGGCTCCTGCAGCGCCACCTCTCTGAGGAGGAGTTCTTCAGTGTCTTCGGGATGTCCATCGACGACTTCGACTGCCTGTCTCTCTGGAAGAAGAACGACATGAAGAAGAAGTTCTGTCTCTTCTGACTGCCGGGACTCCACCTCCCACAATCCCCTGCATCTCCTGGATCACTGATGGGAAACCACGCACTCTGAACAAAACTTCACTATCATCTTCTTCTTCTTCGTCTTCAGAGCAGCAGCGTGTCGACGTCTCTGGCTTCAGGTTTGAGTCTTCGGTCTCTGGATGTTTGATTCAAACGATAAAAGACACAGCGAGAAGAAGAGTGGTGGGCGGGACTTCAGAGAGCTAGGGACCAATTAAAATGAGCCTGAGCAGAGTTTCTCTTTACTCCACAGGAAAGTCAAATAAATTTAGATTCAGAATCGTTAAGTCAACAACTGTTACTGAGCAGCAGCGCCCTCTGCAGCCACACGTCTCTGAGCGATGAAGTGACCGTGTCGACCCACTGGTCTACCCATGATCCTCTGCTTCCTGACCCAGAAGAGCTGCTGCTGTAACAAATCCACCGTCTCTGTTTAGAGTTCTCCATGTTTTAAAGTTTCCTGCTGAATATTGCAGATAAACTCTCAGTGTTTTTGAACTGATCACAGTTCAGCTTTAAGGCTCATGTATTTTCCTACGTATGAAAAGAGATTCGTCCGTTTCAAACCATGTAACCGTCACTGCCCACAGAGTTTCAGGTGGCATGACAGTTTAGCAATATGTCCACTAGAGGACAGCACAGAGTCCAGTGTGTCTGACGGGGTGGTGAAGGTGGAGGAGGTTCGATAACGTTCCTCTTGTCTCAGGTGAAATAACATCATATAGATTCAGTTGTTTATTACCAACTCGTAACAGTTCATCCATTTCTTCCTCGTGTCCTGGGATCATCACAGAACACGGACACAAGGCTCCATGGTTTGAATCTGCTGCTTTCAGGTAGAAAAGTTTTAAAGTGTTGATTTAAGTTGAACTGGTTTTTACTGTTGATTTAAAATGAGCACGATTTTAAAAGATGCAACATCAGCAGTTCACTGACTGATCACATGTTCAGCTGTCCACATACTTTTGGTCATTTATTGTATGTGACACGTTAAATAATGACTCAAAAAAGATTTAGACTGAAACTAAGATTGAAACTAATTTTTAAAAGTTAAAAAATGTTCAACTGTCATCGGCTGATTCTCCAATCTGAACAGTGGCAGTGAAACACACACACACACACACACACACACTCACACACACACACACACACACACACACACACACACACACACACACACACACACACACACACACACACACACACACACACACACACTCCTGGTCTGTGTGCTGCAGAAAAACAAAAATGGAACCAGAGCTCAGAGACAGAGTCTGTGTCTGAAATCACTGCTGCTCACTACTGTGGACTCTGTTTCCCACAATGCATCGTGAACAAATTATTGTCACTGACCAGTCAATATAGACCATCATGCATCAGAAAAATGTGACCTGTCCTTCAAACGTAAACAATTCTTTAAAAAACATCAACAACATTCAGCTTCAATTTAAATCATTCCAGCTGTTGTTTAGCCTACACGTAGACATGTACCCTACACAGAACCTACACAGAACCTACACAGAGCCTACACAGAGCCTACACAGAACCTACACAGAACCTACACAGAACCTACACGTAGACATGTACCCTACACAGAACCTACACAGAACCTACACAGAGCCTACACGTAGACATGTACCCTACGCAGAACCTACACAGAACCTACACAGAGCCTACACAGAGCCTACACGTAGACATGTACCCTACACAGAACCTACACAGAACCTACACAGAGCCTACACGTAGACATGTACCCTACACAGAACCTACACAGAGCCTACACGTAGACATGTACCCTACACAGAACCTACACAGAACCTACACGTAGACATGTACCCTACACAGAACCTACACAGAACCTACACGTAGACATGTACCCTACACAGAACCTACACAGAACCTACACAGAACCTACACGTAGACATGTACCCTACACAGAACCTACACAGAGCCTACACGTAGACATGTACCCTACACAGAACCTACACAGAACCTACACGTAGACATGTACCCTACACAGAACCTACACAGAACCTACACAGAACCTACACAGAGCCTACACAGAACCTACACGTAGACATGTACCCTACACAGAACCTACACAGAACCTACACAGAACCTACACGTAGACATGTACCCTACACAGAACCTACACAGAGCCTACACGTAGACATGTACCCTACACAGAACCTACACAGAACCTACACGTAGACATGTACCCTACACAGAACCTACACAGAACCTACACGTAGACATGTACCCTACACAGAACCTACACAGAACCTACACAGAACCTACACAGAGCCTACACAGAACCTACACGTAGACATGTACCCTACACAGAACCTACACAGAACCTACACAGAACCTACACGTAGACATGTACCCTACACAGAACCTACACAGAACCTACACAGAACCTACACGTAGACATGTACCCTACACAGAACCTACACAGAACCTACACAGAGCCTACACGTAGACATGTACCCTACACAGAACCTACACAGAACCTACACGTAGACATGTACCCTACACAGAGCCTACACGTAGACATGTACCCTACACAGAACCTACACAGAACCTACACAGAGCCTACACAGAACCTACACAGAACCTACACGTAGACATGTACCCTACACAGAACCTACACAGAACCTACACAGAGCCTACACGTAGACATGTACCCTAAACAGAACCTACACAGAGCCTACACAGAACCTACACAGAACCTACACAGAACCTACACAGAGCCTACACAGAACCTACCCAACTCCGTCTCTTCGCAGCTCTGGTTCGTCCAATCAGCAGGTTGTAAACATTTACTGTTGCTTAGTGACCAAATGATGTGCAGCTGTTTTTTAACCACGTAGATAAATGACGTGTTTTTTAAACCGAACAAATCTAACATGTAAAATCCTGAATGTTGACAAAAAATATATGTTTTTTCACCGTAAAAGACACAAAGCATTTCCTTTTCGGAACCAAATGACGACACAAGGAATGATGGGAAATTAACCAGAGTGAAGCACTTGAACTTTTATTTAACGTCCTGACGTCCGCCAGCATCGGATCTGATCTCTTCACGTTTAATCTGAAGCTGCATGAAAAACTGTGATGATTCTTCAACTCGTTCAACACGTTGAACAGAATCAGCTCAGACGTCGAGTCGTGACCTCGTGAGAAACATGGAGGATTAAATGACTGAGAACCAATGAGACGTCAGATCGGCCATTTTGAAACATTTATTCCTCCGGTTCTCGTCACATTCATCAAATCAGAGACTCGCAGGTCAAATGAAAACGTTTCCAACGTCCGTCTGCACTTGTTCACTGAAGGTTTCATACAAATTTGCCTTTTTTAATTACTTTACAAATTTAACTGTAAATACAAGTCGAGCTGAAACGATTCATCAATTAGTCGACAGAAAATTTCAAACTTTTTCGGCTTCAGATTCTCAGATTTTCTGCTTTTTCTTTTACGGAGTTTAATCATTTAGATTTTTTGTGCAATAATTCTGAGTTTGCGAAAGTTTCACTTATTTTTATACTGTGATGATTTTTCTCTTGAACAATCATCAGCTGCCGTCATATAAAACATATTTAAGATCTAACGATTTAAACTGAATAACTATTTCCTGGAATTATTAGACTTTTGGTACTGAATATATTTTCCATGTCTTTTAGCATTTTAAATGCAGGACTTTTATTTTGGCAGTGCAGCGTTGGTACTTCCTGTCCTTCCTGATCTGATGACGTCATGTTTCCAGTTAATTACACTCAGTGTTTTGTTGTGATTTGTTGAAGCTAAAATGAGTCATGAGCTGGCTCTCGCTGCAGAATCACTGTCATGGCGTCGTCCCGTAACAGTCATTGCCACGTCTGCCTCACCGCCACGCCGCATCGCCACCACGCCTCCACATGTTTCCTGCTTCTGTGGAACAAAAAGACTGAAAAGCAGAAAAAAAAGAAGTGAAGTTTGTTTCTGGAGTGAACGCACATTTGTCACTTTACGTCTCGAGATGATTGACTTTGTTCTTTCTCTTTGATGATACTGAGAGGATTCACGCTTTGTTCTGATTGGTTGAGTTTTCATTCGAGACAGGAAGTGGGTTGCTGTGACTAACACCATGACGACACAAAGATTGTTCCATGTTTGTTTTTATTTCTTTTTGTACATTTTGAGGTGATTTATTCTGTTGTTATTGAATTATTTTCAAAAGTGACGCCACCGAGTCTCTGATGTAACTGCTGTATGCATGATGTCACCATGACCATGTCAGACTTTTGTTGAACCTTTATTTAAATGGATGATATAACGACACTGGCAGTTACATAGTCAGAGGTCGGACTGCAGCGGTCTGAACCACTGGATGATGATGTCATGAATAACTGCAGCTGTTGTCACATCTGGATGCAGGTGATGTAACAGGTGAATGGTGACGTGAGTGAATAACATGAGTAACAATAAAGAGTGTTTCTCTTTGCTTTGAGCAGAAAGTGTTAAACTTCATTTTTTTCACCGACTTCACATGATCAACTACTGTTTAAGTCACGCCCCCTCCACGCTCTGATTGGTCGGCTGCAACATGGTGAGAGAGGAACCAGGAAGTGAACTTCTCAATCTGCTCGGTTCACGTCCTCGAAGAGAGAAACTGAAACTGAACACAGTTTTTAGACATATTGATCGCCCCCTGGTGTCTGGCTGCAGTATTTAGGTCATAAATCTCTCCTCCTCCTCCATGTTAGCAGACTGGACATGGAGTTTTAAACATTTACTATTTACTATTTTATGTTATATTATTTAATTTTCCCCTAATGTCGACAAAATTCTTCATCACAGAAAAACACCAGTTTACACCAAAGTTCACTTTTGGTTAAAACACTCCCCCTCCCTCCCTCCCTCCCTCCCTCCATACATAATGAGTGTGTTGGTCCGTCCTCCCTCTCTTCTCTCCCTTCCTCCCTCCCTCCCTCCCTCCCTCCCTCCCTTCCTCCATACATAATGAGTGTGTTGGTCCGTCCTCCCTCTCTTCTCTCCCTTCCTCCCTCCCTCCCTCCCTCCCTCCATACATACATAATGAGTGTGTTGGTCCGTCCTCCCTCTCCTCCCCCTCTCACTCCCTCATGTGTGGCCTGTCAGACCTCTGGGAGTTTGACGGAGCAGATCTGAGTTATGAGCCTGAAGATCAGCAGCGACTGAGACGAGCGACAGACATGGACAAACAGAAAGGTACCGAGCTCCTGTCACGACCCAAATACTCACACATCATAAAAAAATCATCCAAATCTTCCATATGAAGAAAAATCACATTTCAAACTTCACATGTGAAAACACAAATGTCACATTTGATTTTTGAGCCGTTTTAAAGGTTTTTATTCCAGCTGGAGTATTAATTATCCACCCACTGTCATTACTCCATTTAAGTGGTACTTTTACTTTACTCTGAGTGTTTGTAATTGATGTCACTTTATCTTGCTGCTCCTGAAAACTTCAGTGACTTTTTATTTTGAATCTTTCAATGATTAAATATAAATATGATTAAAGATGTAGTTTCACAGACTGAGGAGAATATAAATGATATTAACACAAACACACAAACGTTAATCTTATTATCAATTAATAATACAACACTTTACTCTGAAGTGGTTCGTTCTGCACTGAGTACTTTTATTTTTTAGTATTTAAAGTTTTGATTTTGAGAAGATGAATTTTCAGAGTAGGTGAATAAGTTGAGAGGTCTCACTCTGATCTAAAATACACAGATCAAAGTTACTCATGTAAATACCAGGTGTGTCTGATGATTTGTAAACTGTAAACTGCAACGACACACCGGAAACACTCGTCTGTGCTCTTCCTCCTCCTCCTCCTCCTCCTCCTCATCATCACTTCCTCCTCCTGATGCTCTCAGGAGACTGAGCTAATAGACTGTTTAGATTCAGTAGATCTCAGTGTGTGTGTGTGTGTGTGTGTGTGTGTGTGTGTGTGTGTGTGTGTGTGACGACTGCCGTTAGTTTTAGTTCAATGTTGTTTCTTTCTTAAAATCTACATTTAAGACCTTTTCACAAATAACAAATATAGAAAAGCATTCATTCATGTTTGTTCTTTTTATTTTATTGATTATTTGTTGACGACACAAACAACCGCTGCATAATTTATTACCTTACAGACTCACTTTGTCACTTAACCAAGCAGAGGAAATAAAAACTTGTCCTGTAATAACCTCACATGACCCGACACCATTTATATCCTCAATAGAAACAAATCAGGATCAAATTCAACAACGACGACTCGTACAAACACGGACAAACAAAATCAAAACAACAATAAATCTTAGTAATATGATATAAACGTTAACGTGACCTGGACACACTGAACATGAGCAGGTCCAGGGAATCCGAGGGCCCCTGGATAGAAGATGCAGTGTTGGGTCCCGGAGGAGCTTGGGGGCCTTTTACTTGTCTGTGACCAGGGGCCCGTTGTCCCCTCGTCCATCCAGGACCTGAACCCAGATTTAACAACACAACGAGCTTCAAACTTAAACCTGAATGATCGATTCATTCAGCGATGCTTCGTGACCTCTACGATTCAATGAGCTTCTGAACAACTGTTTCCTGACTGATTCAAGTCTGAGCTCATTTCACTGCTGCACCTTCAGAGATCTTCAACATAAAATGTGAAGCTTGTGATTCATCTTCAGGATTTTCTCATCCAGCTGTTCATCTTTCATACGTGATAACGACCTACGAGTTCTTTTCAGCTGAAGACGAGTCAGTAACAATGACAAGCTTCTGCTGATTGGACGAGAAGCTCAGTTTGAGGAAACAGTAACTCAGTTACATAAATGTCTCTTCTCGTCTATATTTAACGAGCAGAAGATGAAAGAGAAATCTGCTCCACACCCAACACACACACACACACACACACACACACACACACTGTGGTAGGAGGTATGGTGGAATGCCATCGTTCATCTAATTTGAGGGTTGAGGTTTTATGGTAAAACAGCTCATGTCACTAAAACACACACACACACACACACACACACACACACACACACTTTCTTTTCAAGCAGCTTCATTCACATAAACACAGTCTGTCCCTTCAAAGACTCTTAATTTGAAAATATGTGACTGTTGTTGTTTAATGTGATGTAAACAACAACAAGAACATTTCACAGCACAAACTGAATTCATTGTTTATTTGTTTGTTGTTTATTGAATCAACACTGGACCTGATTCACTGTTTTCTCCAACATCAAAGCCACAGACAGGAAGTGATGTTGATCAGATAAGAAGGAGGAGCTTAAACGCTTCATGCCTCTGGCCGTCTGATGTCTCGTCTCTGTCTATTTGTCTCTTTTCTATAGTCTCTTTTCTTTAGTCTCTGTCTTCTTGTCTTTGTCTTCTTGTCTCTTTTCTATAGTCTCTGTCTTCTTGTCTCTTTTCTATAGTCTCTGTCTTCTTGTCTCTTTTCTATAGTCTCTGTCTTCTTGTCTCTTTTCTTTAGTCTCTGTCTTCTTGTCTTTGTCTTCTTGTCTCTTTTCTATAGTCTCTTTTCTTTAGTCTCTGTCTTCTTGTCTCTTTTCTTTAGTCTCTTTTCTTTAGTCTCTGTCTTCTTGTCTCTTTTCTATAGTCTCTGTCTTCTTGTCTCTTTTCTTTAGTCTCTGTTTTCTTGTCTCTTGACTTTAGTCTCTGTCTTTTGTCTCTTTTTTTTGTTTCTGTCTTCTTGTCTCTTGTCTCTTTTCTTTAGTCTCTGTCTTCTTGTCTTTGTCTTCGTGTCTCTGGTCTCTGTCGTCTTGTGATTGTGATCTTGTCTCCGTGTTGTCTCGACGGCACAGTGTTGTTGTTGACGTGTGGTGGGCGTGTTAGGTATGTGCAGCTCGGTGTTTAACGCAGCAGCGTCTTGATAAGCAGAGCGTCAGGATCCTTTAAATCTGCAGAGAAGAGTTAATGAGAAACGTTTGACCTCGTCGTCCCACTCAGCTCCGAGTGTGAATGGACTCAGTCTGTCCGAGTGAATGGAGCTTCAGTTAAATCCTCCCTCTGATTCCAGACTCATTCACTGAACAGAAAACAACACGACATGTTCGTGTCATCACTATTTTTAAAATGACAAGACTTCAAAACACATGAACTATAGAATCATCATTTACTCAGAGAAACAAAATGCTGCACGGATGGAGGAGTTAGTAGGAGCCTGTCAGGAGGCTCTGGTTTTCCCTGATGACGTCCTGATGGTCTTGAGGAGGTTCTAATAATTGTCCATTACTCCTTTAAGTGGAAATGTAAGTGGTTTCAGAGGTGGATTGGGTGGTTCAAATGGTCATGTCAGAGGTTCTAGATGTTTTCGAGGAGGTTCTAGTGGGTGAAGAGAGGTTCTGGGGGTTCTGGAAATGGTTTTAGACTTCCAATAGGTTCTGATGGTCACATAAGAGGTTCTTGTGTTCCTTGATAAAGTTCTAATGGTCTGGGAAGTTGTATTACATGCACGTAATTCTAGAGGTGGTTTGAGTGGTTCTAGCGCTCATGTGGGTGGTCTTCTAAGAGGGTCCAGAGGAGGTCTGGGGGGGGGGGGGTTCTGTAAGGATCATTATGGAGGGTCGAGAGGTCACTCCTGGTCCTTTTATTTTTCTTTATTGGATCTTTGAGCCATTGAGGAGGTTCTATAGATCATTGAGGACAGTTCCACTTATTATAGTTGAGGGTCTGTAAAGTGGTTCCTGTGGTGTCCCTGTTTATTCAGTACAGTTTTCAAAATACTTCCTGTTTCCCAGTTATTGTGTAGGAACCTTGACTTTTTAAATGACGTAACAACACAGTACTTCACACTGAGTCTTTATTCTGTGTTAATTATTAGCAGCTTATCAGTGTGTGTGTCGTCCCTTCAGTTAACGTGAAGGTCGGACAGTTGGTGATGGGAAACCTGAGCAGGTTCTGTTTCACGCCTCAACTGATCAACTCATAAAAACATCTGATCTGAGGTCACATCATGGCTGAGGTGATAGTTTCCTGAATCTGAAAATTAATCTACATGAATAAAAATGTGATCGCCTTCATTGGTGTGTTTGTAAAATACAAGGTTTGTGTTTTTTATCTGTGTGACAGTGATAATAAAATGAACCGAGAGACGTTTTGTTTCGCTGGGTTTTAATGATTTCAGCTCTTTATTCTTCTGAGGCCGAGACACAGTCAGTATTCATTCACAGAGAGAGAGAGAGAGAGACAACGGCTGCTTTCATGAGACACAGACTGACTTCATGTTTTATCAACCTGATGACGACAAACTGAACCCAGATCAGTTTTCCAGCTGGTTTACAACACGAAAAACTCACAAATAAACAGGATGAAACAGTAACGCTGGAGCGAAGTTTATTTTGTTATGTTTCTAATTTAACTCAGTGAAAAATAAAGAAAATAAATGTATGTAAAATAATAATGAAAACAACGAGTGGTCACAAAAGATAAAGACATGAATATGTCTGATATAGAGACTCATTATCTAACACTGTGTCTGACCTCATCACTCCATTCACACATTTATTCACTTTTACATTTTTTTCACAAATGTATTTTAAACCCTGTCTGTCTCTCTGTCTGTCTCTCTGTCCCTCTGTCTGTCTGTCTGTCTGTCTGTTCCTTTGTCTGTCTGTCTGTCTCTCTGTTCCTTTGTCTGTCTGTCACTCTGTCTGTCTCTCTGTCTGTCTGTCTGTCTGTCACTCTGTCTGTCTGTCTGTCTGTCTGTCTCTCTGTCTCTCTGTCTGTCTCTCTGTGCCTTTGTCTGTCTGTCTGTCTGTCTGTCTGTCTCTCTGTCTCTCTGTCTGTCTGTTCCTCTGTCTGTCCCTCTGTCTCCCTGTCCCTCTGTCTGTCTGTCCCTCTATCTTAAGTGCTGTCCAAGCTGATCTGGGACCTGCAGTCCTTCCTGTCTGTTCTGGACTCAGAGAACTTGAGTTACATCGCTCAGGCTCAGAAGAAGTCCATCTCAGAGCTGCTGTCCAAACTGCAGACACACGACACCCCAGGTAACAATAATTATACATAACATATTAACAGCGATAATTAAAGTTAAACTGTGCTAAAAGAAGCTTGAAGTTCCATTTTGTATTAAAACTGATGAAGTCTGTTGTGTTTCCAGTGGAAGACGCTGAGTACATGATCATGAGCTGTCCATCATCGTCTCCTAGCAACGAGCTGGCAGACACACCTTGGACAGGTAACGCTGTCCAACGCTCTGGACAGTTTGTATTTTTCTGATGTTTTAGTCTGAAACATGAGTCCCACCGAGCTGAGAAGAAGTTTGTACCGGTCTGAAGATGAAACCTGGCTGACGTGGTTTTACTGTAACAAACTGTGTTAGCCCTCGTTTGTCAGTATGTTGCTAATCATCAGAGCTGGTGATCATGTGAGCAACATGTTATTAGCTGTTTGATAACATGTCCAACAAAGGCTCATGTTGTGCTGTTTGTTTGTTTGTTGTTTGTTTATTGTTTGTTTGTTGTAGAAAATGTCTTCTCCTCTGAGCTGGTCTCAAAACAGGACTCGTCCGTCCGGCTGAAGAATGAGGTGAGTCAGTACAACTTCACTCCTGTTATTTCTGTGTCCATGAGGAAGACGAGTCGTCTCAACGTTGGGAACAGATTCTCACAACATGAGTAAAACCTGGACGATCACAGATCTTCACACGTTTGTCTCGGCCTGGTTACGTCCTGAGACTGAAATTTCAACTTTATTCAGAATTAAATAATAATAAAGCTCATTTTCCACTGGTCAGTAAACCACTAACATCTGGCTTCAAAGTCAAAGTCAAAGTCAAAGTCAGCTTTATTGTCAATTTCTTCACATATACCAGACATACAAAGGAATCAAAGTGAAGACAAGACAAGACATTTCCTAACAAAAGTAACAGTAAAGTGCACAGGCACAACAAATGAAGACAGACATATCCTAACAAAAGTAGACATCTGTCTCACATCTGTCTCACATCTGTCTCACATCTGTCTCACATCTGTCTCACATCTGTCTCACATCTGTCTCACATCTGTCTCACATCTGTCTCTGGTGTGAATGGATTCACTGCGACAATAACCCAGAGAGTTGAACTCCTCTAACTGTGATGGGAAAGGACTTATTCCTTTTGTTAGAGTTTTCCTGATTACCTCATTAAAGCTTTTAGTAACTAAGTACATTGAGGTACTTGAACTGTACATGTATAATGTATGGTTGTTTTAACTTCCATGGAAAACATCTGTATCATGGAGTCTACAGCACAGCGGAAGTCACCAGGGGCCCACAAAACATTTGTGCCCCTGGGGCCCCTGGGAGGTTGAGCCGGCCATGCTCATGATGGTTTCTTCATGGGGCCAAAGAAAAGAGTTGGAGGAGGAGGAGGAGGAGGAGGAGGAGGAGGAGGAGGGGTGTGGCAGACTGAGTCCTGAGGTTAGGGAGGAGACAACAGGGTTAGTGTGTGTGTGTGTGTGTGTGTGTGTGTGTGTGTGTGTGTGTGTGTGTGTGTGTGTGTGTGTGTGTGTGTGAGAGAGACAGGATGTGCAGTGTTTACATATGAAGCCATCTCCCCTTTATCTTTCATCCTATTGGCTGAGAGCTCTGCAGAGGAAGTGGTCACTGATGGCGGCAGATTAGCATCTGGTCTACGTGATGGATGGACAGAGCACACACACACACACACACACACACACACACACACACACACACACACACACACACACACACACATAAATATACCTAAACACACAAACACACACTTGTCTCCTGGGGAAACTTGTTCCTCTGTAGCCTTTTTACATTCACTGGCTTCATAAAGGTTTGAACAGCACTGTTGTGGAAAGTATTCACTCATGTACTTGATTACAGTATTTCCACCTAATGTGAGTATTATTTGCTTCTTAAATATTTTAACTCCACCTTATTTTAGAGGGAAACACAGGACATTGTACTGCACTGTAAAATTTGTTTCACATATTTAAACATATCATCTTGTAAGTGTGTCACTTCCTGTTTCCTGACCCTGAAGTCGATGCATTTGGTTTGATGATTGAAATAACATCTGCAACGTTTTTGATTTTTATTGTACAACGTAAAAACCTGCTGATGATTATGTGTCGTTCCTTACAAGTGTCTAAATGAGACCACAGACTGAATAAACATGGACGACATGACGGCTCCCAAAACTTGAATTTCCTTCGGGATCAACAAAGTATCTATCTATCTATCCATCCATCCATCTATATATCTATCCATCTATCTATCTATCCATCCATCCATCCATCCATCCATCCATCTATATATCTATCCATCTATCTATCTATCCATCTATATATCTATCCATCTATCTATCTATTCATCCATCCATCCATCCATCCATCTATCTATATATCTATCCATCTATATATCTATCCATCTATCTATCTAAAAGTGAAGCCAAACCATTGATTGCTCCTCTGGTGACTGTAAAGAAAATCAATCTCTGGCTGTTATTTCAGATTCACGGCCCCACAGTGCCGCCCCACCCACCAGGAGGTCTAGGAGATGATGATGATGATGAAGATACTTACGAAGAGGCAGAACCCTACGTACCTGCCGACACGACCACGTCGAACACCGGTAACACACACACACACACACACACACACACACAAGCCGGGTTTCCGGTTGTTGCAAGTAAAGACAGAAAAGAAAGTTTAAATCTGATCCAACAGCTGGTTTAAAAAAATAAACTAGGCTTCACCGTTTCACCAGAAGGTGGTGCTATAATCTACGTTTCCAACCTGGAAGAAGAAGAAACAAGAGAAAGTGAACGTTGTGGGAATAAACTCAAAGATTGTGGAGACAGTTTTCTTCCTCTTGCTCTTCCTCTTCCTCCTCTTCCTCTAATGATGCTCACAACGTTCTAATGCGATACTTTTAACATTACATGAGAACATTCACCTTCATCTTCAGAGAAGGTGGAGTCAGACAGCAGTCACTACGAGTCATACGGTGATGAAGATGAGGAGGAGGATGAGGGGGAGGAGCTGGTGAAGGACAGAGCTCATTACATCCAATGGAGCGCCTCTCAGCCCTGCCTAAGACCCGCCCCTGAGTCCCGCCTCTGTGGTTACCTGTGGAGGAGGAAGTGGCTCGGACAGTGGACCAAACAGCTGTTCATCGTCCGGAACCATGAGCTGCTGGTGAGCGCCCCCTGCTGCCACAAGTGTTCATGAGTTCTGTCTGATTGATTAATGTGGTTTTTATCTGCAGTCAAACGTATAAATCTCCGACCACGTAGTCAGAGTACCAGTTGATATTACCCATGATCCTCTGCTTCCTGAACCACCAAACTGTTCAGAGTTCTTCATGTTTGAAAGTTTCTGCTGAACGTTGGAGATAAACTCTGGTTGTTAAGAACTGATCTCAGTTCAGCTTCACTCTTCCACTGGAGCTGATGGAGACTCTCAGTCACTTGTTCTCTGAGGAGATGAACCCACTCAGCAGAGTGAGAGAACAGACGCTCAGGGAGCGAAGGAGGAAACGTTCTCCACCTTCACACACATCAGACTCACTTTGATCAAACTGAGGTTTAAGGTAGAAAAGTAATTTTAAAGTTTTAAGTCAAAGCTGTGGCAGAATTTTGAGCTGCAGTTCCTTTATTGTCCACTAGATGCAGCTGTGATCAAACTATGACAAGGCGTCGTTCAACAGACTGTAAATAACTATGTACGACACGACAGCTTCCAAAAGTGAAGCCAAATCATTTCGATCTCCACTTTGTGTCTGGCTGCAGTGAAGGTCATGGACCAAACTAAAAAATCAAAGTAGTGAAATAAAAGTTTGTCAGAGATGTTTCTGTCGTTTCAGCTCGTTCTCTTCTCTCTGATGTTTGTTTGCTCATCAGTTTGGTTTAATTAGTTATTTGATGATATAAAAACAGGCGGAGACGTCATGATTGACAGATGAGACTGTGTATGGGCGGGATCTTGATACCACGGCTCCACCCACAATCCCTACTGCACAGACTCATAATGACATCATCACCACTACCTGAGATATTTTAGCTTCATCTCTGGAGGAAGTGTGTCGTCGTCGTTATTTACAGTCTTTGATCTGTGCAAATCAAAGTCACTGAGTCTCTGCCTCACTCTCTGTGTGTGTCAGTGTTATAAATGTGCTCGGGACCTGCTGCCTCACCTGGAGCTGAACCTGCGCGGCTGTCAGCTCGTCTACAAGTCCAAGAGCAACAGGAAGATCCAGCACCAGCTCAAACTGGTTCTGCTGGGCTCCGACACCCTGGTGCTGGGATACAGCAGCTTCCAGCAGGCCGACGAGTGGAGGAGGGTCAGCAGCACAGCACACATCCCACACTGCCGCTCACAGAGAAGCACATTCAGCTCTTCAAATAACCTTTGACCTCTGACATAAAATCACATTTCAGATATATAAAGTTGTCACGTGTTTCTAAAGAGAAATCATCAAGAGTGAAGGATTAAGTGTTATTTTCAAGTGTTACCCACGTCAAAATGCTACGACCTGGAAGACGGAGAATCTTCACAGATATTTAGTGACCTCTAGTGGTTAAGTTACATATTATAACCAACTAGACCCTGAGGACACGAGAACCTTCGCGATGCTTTAATTCAGGAACTCAGGAGAAGTCAAATAGAGTCTGGACATTTTCTGTAGTTAGTGTTTCTCATGTGCAGAAGCAGCGAGAGATTGTCATCACCTCATCCAGAGAAAAAGTACAAACAACAGTTTAGTGAATCTTCTTTTTCTGTCCTCTCTCACGAGTCTTCTGACAACCCTTCAGATTTATCTGTTTTCCATTTTGTGTCCATATGTTGGGACTAATATAGCTGTTGATAAAGTATTGAAAACTAGTTCTGTGAGTGACGTGAGCTCTTCTTATAATAATAATAAAACATTTTATTTTAAGGCGTCTTTCAGAGCACTCACGGTCACCTTACCCGGCAGATAAAAACACAACAACATAAAAAACATCAATCAAATAATTAAAATGAAATGAACAGTGAATACAAATGGAAGACAATCATCCTGAAAAGTTTAAAAAGATGAGTTTTTACGTGTGATTTCTTCCACTTTCTGTTTTATTTCAATAGTCACTCATGAATATTGTAGCTCAGGTGTAAATATTGTATGTGAATATATATTTGACTGTGTGCAGGTGATAGAGGAGGTGAGTGTTGGAGGTGAAGAGGAGATTGATCGATCATCATCTCTGATTAGATCAGAGCAGCTGCTGTCCTTCAGGGTGAGACACACACACACACAACCACACACAACCACACACACACACACACACACACACACACACACACACACACACACACACACACACACACCCTCCAGATGAATCAATAAGTAGAAAACAGTATAACGTGAATCACCAGACAACAATAACCCTCCAGCAGCTTCGTAGCTCTGTGTTACATCCTGTCCTGTGATGAAGAGGAGTTCCAGTTATAAAAAGTGACGTCCCCTCTCTGTGTCTGTCTCCAGTCCAGTTCAGTCCAGACTGACTCTGAGGAGGAGAAACCTTCAGCTGGCTGCAGCGTCCACAAACACAAAGGTACTGAGAGTGTCAGAGACGTTCCTCTGTTCCACAGTTAGAAACATTTCAGTTAATGTCCAGATCCTGTTTGCAGACACTTGATACACTTTTATCTTCAGCTGAACAGAAACAACACACAACGACAGACGTCACTTTTCTGAGTCCTGTAACGAGCAGTACGTACTAAAACACTCATTTGCGTCAGTGTGGGAGACGCTGTGGATCATGATCGCTGCTCAGTGAGAAGATGGAGGATAGGGGACCCAGAGCTGATCCCCTCCATGGTGTTTGTGATTGACAGGCTTCCTGAACGTGCTGATGAACTGTCAGTGGCAGAGTTTACTGTGTCGGGTGGAGGCCGGCGTCCTCAACATGTTTGGAGAGGAGGAGGTGGAGAAGGAGGAGGAGGAGGAGGAGGAGGAGGGAGGGGAGACAAAGAGGGAGCGATCTCCTCAGTACACCGTCCAGCTCCGAGGCTGCGAGGTACGAGCCGGGCCCGACACTGACCACTCCCACAGGATCACACTGAGCATGCTCAGGGACCAGGTCGCTGTGCTGGAGGTGAGTGGACGTGTTTGCTCACAGTCTTTATTTTCTTATCAATTCACTTGTTTGTGTGTTCACGTGCAGGGACAGTGCACGTGAATACACACAGAGATGTCATGGCCATTTTAAAGTCATGAATTTATGAGAAAAAAGCTCCAATATGCTCTGAGATTAAAATATAAAAACTTGATTTAATTTACACATCTGGTAGAAAAACATCTGGACAGATATTAAGATTGTTTAAAAAAACATTTCCTGATTAAATCTGATCACAAAGTAAAGTTTGCTGTTAGGTGGTCGTCTGCACGTGAAATCACTGTGAGCTGCGGTTGTGTGATGACGTGTGGAGTACCACAGGGATCCACTCTGGATCCCCTACTGTTTAGTCTCTTCACCACTAGGGGGCACAATCAGCCAGCATGAAACTAAATGAGAAACTTCATAGCTTCAACTATATTGACTTAAAATGAGCATTTCTGATTATATAAAGTGGAAAATGACCTTTAAAAGAATCAGAACAAAACGAAAGTATTAGTTTTTGAGTAATAATAATAAATAAAAAATGAAGATTAGATTTTTGTTTCCTCCTTCCCTCAGGTCGGTAGTTTGGAGGAAAAGGAGCGCTGGCTGAAGCTACTGCAGGACGGAGCTGTCAGTCACAGTCACCATGACAACAATGCACATGGGCACACAGTTCTCAGGTGAGGGTCACGTCCTTCATCTCTTCTTCTTCTTCTTCAGTGATATTGATTGTCTCTCTCCTCAGCGGGCTGCAGACTCGGAGGTTTCCCACCTCCAACACTTACATGGACGACCCCTTCCACCTGGGTGGACCAGGCCGGGACCAGCCCATCTACTCCAACACCTCCATCCTGGAGCACATGGTACAAACACTACTTTTGAGTACAATTCAGAACCTGTACTTTCATACTTTTACTTGAGAAAAGAGGTTGGATCAGTACTAACACTTTTACTTGTATAAGTACTGATTCTATCTGTGTGTATTTTTACCACCTCTGATGTTATTTAAGTGTTTGTCTTCACTTTCAGCTCCACAGCTCCCAGAATTCAGTTCACCACAGCTCAGTGTCATCAAAAGACTCAGTGACCTTCAGCAACACATTCATCACCAGTGAGTCAGTTTATATAAAGACCATCACTGACTGTATATAAAGATGATCACTGACTGTATATAAAGATGATCACTGACTGTATATAAAGATGATCACTGACTGTATATAAAGACGATCACTGACTGTATATAAAGACACTGACTGTATATAAAGACACTGACTGTATATAAAGACCATCACTGACTGTATATAAAGATGATCACTGACTGTATATAAAGATGATCACTGACTGTATATAAAGACGATCACTGACTGTATATAAAGACGATCACTGACTGTATATAAAGACACTGACTGTATATAAAGACGATCACTGACTGTATATAAAGACACTGACTGTATATAAAGACACTGACTGTATATAAAGATGATCACTGACTGTATATAAAGACGATCACTGACTGTATATAAAGATGATCACTGACTGTATATAAAGACGATCACTGACTGTATATAAAGACGATCACTGACTGTATATAAAGACACTGACTGTATATAAAGACACTGACTGTATATAAAGATGATCACTGACTGTATATAAAGACACTGACTGTATATAAAGATGATCACTGACTGTATATAAAGACACTGACTGTATATAAAGATTATCACTGACTGTATATCACTGACTGTATATAAAGACACTGACTGTATATAAAGACACTGACTGTATATAAAGACAGTGACTGTATATAAAGACACTGACTGTATATAAAGACACTGACTGTATATAAAGATTATCACTGACTGTATATCACTGACTGTATATAAAGACACTGACTGTATATAAAGATTATCACTGACTGTATATAAAGACAGTGACTGTATATAAAGACACTGACTGTATATAAAGACGATCACTGACTGTATATAAAGACGATCACTGACTGTATATAAAGACGATCACTGACTGTATATAAAGACACTGACTGTATATAAAGATGATCACTGACTGTATATAAAGACACTGACTGTATATAAAGACCATCACTGACTGTATATAAAGACGATCACTGACTGTATATAAAGACACTGACTGTATATAAAGACACTGATTGTATATAAAGATTATCACTGACTGTATATCACTGACTGTATATAAAGACACTGACTGTATATAAAGACACTGACTGTATATAAAGATGATCACTGACTGTATATAAAGACACTGACTGTATATAAAGATGATCACTGACTGTATATAAAGACGATCACTGACTGTATATCACTGACTGTATATCACTGACTGTATATAAAGACACTGACTGTATATAAAGACACTGACTGTATATAAAGATGATCACTGACTGTATATAAAGACACTGACTGTATATAAAGACGATCACTGACTGTATATAAAGACACTGACTGTATATAAAGACACTGACTGTATATAAAGATGATCACTGACTGTATATAAAGACACTGACTGTATATAAAGACGATCACTGACTGTATATAAAGACACTGACTGTATATAAAGACCATCACTGACTGTATATAAATACACTGACTGTATATAAAGACAGTGACTGTATATAAAGATGATCACTGACTGTATATAAAGACCATCACTGACTGTATATAAAGATGATCACTGACTGTATATAAAGACCATCACTGACTGTATATAAAGACCATCACTGACTGTATATAAAGATGATCACTGACTGTATATAAAGACAGTGACTGTATATAAAGACAGTGACTGTATATAAACTGTGTTGTATATGTTTCAGACAGGAGGGGGGTGGAGGTGGAGCGCAGTGTTCAGAAGTTGGAGTTGACCGGGAAGAGGCCGGTGCAGCTGAGGTCCGGTTCAGAGATCAACTTGTCGTCTGCTGGGAAACAAAACAAACGCACGTCTTTTCGACAGTCGCTGTCTGTGTGTAGTGAACGTGCTCAGGTGAACACACACATCAACCATCACAATACACACATCAACCATCACACAATACACACATCAACCATCACACAATACACACATCAACCATCACAATACACACATCAACCATCACAATACACACATCAACCATCACAATACACACATCAACCATCGCACAATACACACATCAACCATCACAATACACACATCAACCATCACAATACACACATCAACCATCACAACACAAACATCAACCATCACAATACACACATCAACCATCACAATACACACATCAACCATCACAATACACACATCAACCATCACAATACACACATCAACCATCACAATACACACATCAACCATCACAATACACACATCAACCATCACAATACAAACATCAACCATCACACAATACACACATCAACCATCACAATACACACATCAACCATCACAATACACACATCAACCATCACACAAGACAAACATTTTCTGTGATTTGTTCACAGTCAATAAAACAGGGAGATATTAAGTTCATATATAAAACCACATCAATCTAATGTCTCTCCTGGTCTCTGATGGTCTCTGATGGTCTCTGATGGTCTCTGATGGTCTCTGATGGTCTCTCCTGGTCTCTGATGGTCTCTCCTGGTCTCTGATGGTCTCTCCTGGTCTCTGATGGTCTCTGATGGTCTCTGATGGTCTCTCCTGGTCTCTGATGGTCTCTGATGGTCTCTCCTGGTCTCTGATGGTCTCTCCTGGTCTCTGATGGTCTCTCCTGGTCTCTGATGGTCTCTGGTGGTCTCTGATGGTCTCTCCTGGTCTCTGATGGTCTCTCCTGGTCTCTGATGGTCTCTCCTGGTCTCTGATGGTCTCTGATGGTCTCTCCTGGTCTCTGATGGTCTCTCCTGGTCTCTGATGGTCTCTCCTGGTCTCTGATGGTCTCTCCTGGTCTCTCCTGGTCTCTCCTGGTCTCTGATGGTCTCTCCTGGTCTCTGATGGTCTCTGATGGTCTCTCCTGGTCTCTCCTGGTCTCTGATGGTCTCTCCTGGTCTCTCCTGGTCTCTGATGGTCTCTCCTGGTCTCTCCTGGTCTCTGATGGTCTCTGATGGTCTCTCCTGGTCTCTGATGGTCTCTCCTGGTCTCTGATGGTCTCTCCTGGTCTCTCCTGGTCTCTGATGGTCTCTCCTGGTCTCAGGTGGGTTTCCTGAACCCACTGCTGAGACGGACGGCCTCAGCTAAGAACTCTCTGAGACGAGCTCCGTCTTCGCTGTTCATGGAAAAAGGGAAGGTCTTCCAGAGGAGGAAGGTGAGTTCCACACAACACTGAAGTTAACACTGCACTCAACATGAGGAGAGGAAACATGTCAGGAACATGTGAGGGACACGTCTGGAACATATGAGGGACAGGTCAGGAACATGTGAGGGACATGTCAGGAACATGTGAGGGACACGTCTGGAACATATGAGGGACAGGTCAGGAACATGTGAGGGACAGGTCAGGAACCTGTGAGTGACACGTGAGGGACAGGTCAGGAACATGTGAGTGACATGTGAGGGACAGGTCAGGAACATGTGAGGGACACGTCAGGAACATGTGAGGGACAGGTCAGGAACATGTGAGGGACACGTCAGGAACATGTGAGGGACAGGTCAGGAACATGTGAGGGACAGGTCAGGAACATGTGAGGGACACGTCAGGAACATGTGAGGGACAGGTCAGGAAGATGTGAGGGACAGGTCAGGAACATGTGAGGGACACGTCAGGAACATGTGAGGGACACGTCTGTGGTTCTTGTTCAGTCTCTCTTCGTCTGTGATCCAGTGAGATCTGTTTCTCTTCGCAGGAGTGGGAAACTAAAGCTGCAGTTTGACTCTTCGTCGCCTGAAGAATTATAACTTAACGTCTCTGTCTCGGGACATTTCTTCATTCAGTGAGCACTTTATTAGGAACACCTGCTTCTTCCCTCACTTATCCAATCAGCCAATCATGTGGCAGCGTCATCTGTGAGCCATCAGATACCAACACATGTGAACACGTCTGTGCACGAGACAAATCATTTTCTATAAACACACGTTTAGCAGCGTTTCATTTTGGACTGAATATCCGAAGTTATGTTGAGTTTTCCAGACGAACACACACACACACACACACACACACACACACACACACACACTCTCACACACACTCACACACACACACACACACACACACACACACACACACACACACACACACACACACACAGAATCCAATGTTTCAGATTATTAAGCCTCTTTGTAGTTTAGAGTATCGTTCTCATTCCTCTTCTTCTTCTTCTTCTTCTTCTTCTTCTTCTTCTTCTTTGTTTCGGTTTATTGAAGTGTGTCAATACATTAAGGTGATTTACATCTATTGCTGTACTTCGCTTTCCCTTTTTGCTCATCAATGCTTTTTTCTATCAAATTGTATTTGTGTGTTTCTTTTTAGTTGTTAAAGGTTGTTTTGTGTCTTTGTCGCTTTGTGGTTTTTTGTCTCTTTGTGGTTGTTTTGTGTCTTTGTCTCTTTGTGGTTGTTTTGTCTCTTTGTGGTTGTTTTGTCTCTTTGTGGTTGTTTTGTGTCTTTGTCTCTTTGTGGTTGTTTTGTGTCTTTGTGGTTGTTTTGTGTCTTTCTACCTGCGAGGCTCGTTCATTAATCCATCATCAGACGCAGCAGGAACTGCACAACATGCTGAGCACTGTGTTCAGTTACGTTTCTAAGTTGTGTGTTGGATGTGACACAACTTTCCTTGATTTTGTAACATTGTGTAAAACCCTGTTGTGTGATCAGTCACTGACTGATGCAAACTCCAGGAAGAACATTTCTGATTGTATTTGTGGTTTGATCCCACATTGTTTGAAGTGGTTGTGTTGTAACTCAAACAGTTGTGTGTTTGTCCTCACATGATCAGCACATTGTTATGTTATTCTGTACATAATGAATCCATTTTTAATTCTTTACTATAGTCACTCATTTGTATGATTTTTATATTTAGTGAATTTTATAATCTCAATGTGTGTTTGTTGGCGTTGGACTAAACACTGATCTGTAACATTAAACATAATTTATCACTTCAGCTTCTGATTGTAAAATTTGAATGTTGATGTTATATTTGTTTTGATCCTGTTGAAAAGAATAATGACAGTGTAAAAGAATTAAAATAGATAATGTGACATTTCACTCAGGATCTTTATTGATTACACTTTATTTGAACTCACCTTGTTTAATAATTGTCAGCATCAGACTAACATGTGATAAATGTAAAGTAGCTTTAAGCAGATGCAGTGTTTATACATGTACAGTGTCTGTTTGACCTTCTGTTAACACAGCTGCTTGTGATATTTAATAAACACTTGGATCTGATGGACGATGTCTCTCGTCTGTTAGAAACCATGAACTCATCTGACTCATTATATAACGTGAAAGAATTCATCTGACTCATTATATAACGTGAAAGAATTCATCTGACTCATTATATAACGTGAAAGAATTCATCGGACTCATTATATAACGTGAAAGAATTCATCTGACTCATTATATAACGTGAAAGAATTCATCGGACTCATTATATAACGTGAAAGAATTCATCGGACTCATTATATAACGTGAAAGAATTCATCGGACTCACTATATAACGTGAAGAATTCATCTGACTCATTATATAACGTGAAAGAATTCATCGGACTCATTATATAACGTGAAAGAATTCATCTGACTCATTACATAACGATCTGACTCATTATATAACGTGAAAGAATTCATCTGACTCATTATATAACGTGAAAGAATTCATCTGACTCATTATATAAAGTGAAAGAATTCATCTGACTCATTATATAACGTGAAAGAATTCATCTGACTCATTATATAACGTGAAAGAATTCATCTGACTCATTATATAACGTGAAAGAATTCATCTGACGATTGGAACATGACTTCATCGATCGTTGTAGTTTGCTCAATCTTCCGCTGGGGGGCGGTAGGAACCTGGAAGTCTGGCGGTGCGACCTCGTGTCTCGCCGCTGAGGAAGAATCGCGGAAGAAGGGAAAGGTTCCTGACGGTTAACCAGCTAACTAAGAAAACTATCTGTCTAACCAGCGGGTTAACCAGCTCACAGGTTGGATAGAGACCGGGACCGAAGGTAAAACTACAGAGTTCTTACCGCACGCGCTCAGTTGGCGTCATTGTTTCACGGTCTTGTTGTGAGGTGGATGAATGTGGCCTCCTGCTGTTAGCTGTTAGCTGTTAGCAAGGCGTAGACAGAACTGCAGCCTTTAGCCGGTTAGCAGCAGGGCTAAGCTAGCAGGAGGAGTTTAGATGTTTTCATAGAGAGAGAGAGAGAGGGGGGGGGGGGCAGAACATGTCTCCTGTTTTCACGTGCGACTGTCACCATGTTTAAAGCTGCGTGTTATCACCGAGCTCAGCAGTTAGCCTTTAGCTCTGTGTTAGCTTAGCATAGCTTCTTCCTTTTGTTTGTGTCCAGTTGATCGGTCTGAGATAGAGAGTGAAGTGAGACAGAGTGAGGACACAGAGTGAGGACAGGGTGAGACAGAGTGAGACAGAGTGTGGACACAGAGTGAGACAGAGTGAGGACACAGGGTGAGACAGAGTGAGGACACAGAGTGAGACAGAGTGAGGACACAGGGTGAGGACACAGGGTGAGGACACAGGGTGAGGACACAGGGTGAGACAGAGTGAGACATAGTGTGGACTCGGTGTAAACTCTCACTGTTGATATAAGCTGTTTGTCCCTGTGTGTCTCCCTCCTCCCTCCTCCCTCCTCCTCCTCCTCCTCCCCCCACAGCATCAAGATGACAGCCGCACCTTACAACTACTCCTACATCTTTAAATACATCATCATCGGTGAGTATCTGAGTCATAGGGTACTTGCATTACTTAACTAAAAATACTAATACCACACTGTTGAAATAAAAGTTCTGCTCTGACAGTTTGACTAAAGTAAAGTATGTGTTTTCACAACTGTTAGTATTAGAAGTATTACTAGTGTTTGCCTGCGTCAGGACTGAGTCGGTTCACCTGTGGATATCGGACGGTTGTTGTCCAGAGCTGCTGCTGTGACTCTGAGCTTCAGGTCCTGTTAGCACAAATCTGAAGTAATGTCGTTTTCACACAGTTTGACACGACAGTCGTCTTTGTGTGTTTCTCTGTTTCAGGTGATATGGGAGTAGGGAAGTCTTGTCTGCTGCACCAGTTCACAGAGAAGAAATGTGAGTCATTAGTTCTTCTCCTTCTCCTCAGTTTGTTTTGTATTCGTTATCATGAGGAGGGAAAAAGAGGAGAACAGAGCCACTTGCATATGTGAGAATCTGGAACCATCAAAGGTTTGTTAAATGAGTTTGAAAGATGAGCTGAAAGATCAAAATAGTTTGGTAACAGTTTATTATTATTTATTTGATTTTACTGTAAATTAGAAAGGACTCAAATCTGACAAGAATGAACAAGTGAATCTTCAGTTTCCATCAGTATCACAGAGATCCAGTGACGGTCTGTTCATCACTGAGTTCACTGCAAACAGGAAGTGATCACATTCAATAAACCTGCTATTATTTTGAAAGATCAGGAGCGGATCACAGTCAATAACAATTACAGGCTTAAATCTCAACCATCGAAACATGACAGCAGCGCCTCCTTGTGTCTGACGTTACACAAATCTGATGCTCGTACAGTCTTGTTCTCTTGAGTGCTTTAGTTTTTCTGCGGCCGCAGACAGGACTGTTCTATAACTGGTGTTTCTGTGTGCGTAGTCATGGCAGACTGTCCCCACACCATTGGGGTGGAGTTTGGGACGAGGATCATGGAGGTCCACGGTCAGAAGGTGAAGCTGCAGATCTGGGACACGGCCGGTCAGGAGCGGTTCAGAGCCGTCACCAGGTCTTACTACCGAGGGGCCGCCGGCGCCCTCATGGTCTATGACATCACCAGGTACTATGGGGGAGCTCTTATCACTTGGTTAAGTTTATTTCATACAACATAAATACAACATATATATGGAATGTTAAAACATGTGTTGGCTGAGGTAGAAACCAGTAATGGTTTATATGAAAACTGCACCCAAATATAAAAATACAAAAAACACAGATCTGTAATGCAGGTTAAATATGAGTATATAATAGAACATTTGACATTTATAGGTTTTAACAGCATTTCTAATTCTTTTGTACATTTTATACATTGTATTTATGAGTAGTATTATAGTATTACTATCAAATACAATAAGGGAAGTCAGATTTTTGTATATTTCACAAATGTACAGATTTGAGAAATGCTAATGTCAAAAATAGACTTAATTAACTTGCAGTTAAAAAAGAGCGGTGCACTCTGGGAAACAGCTTCGGAAAAAGTCGCAAATCTAATAAATCATTTGTGCAGCATCTTTTTTTTCATACAGAGGAGTTTATGATCCATCGACTCTTCATCCAGCGCCACCATCAGGACACATCTGTAAATCTGTGCTGTAACTCATCATTGTGTTTGTGTTCAGGAGAAGTACTTATAATCACCTGAGCAGCTGGTTGACAGACGCCAGGAACCTGACCAACCCAAACACAGTGAGTCAGATGCACCATCATCTGAAACAATCATTGATCTGTTGATTGATCAGTTTGACAAAGACCGAACTTCACTTTCTTTCTTTCCACAAAGATGATTTCACTTTGGCAGTGTTTGATAAATGACTCATTTCAGGTGATCATTCTGATTGGTAACAAAGCCGATCTCGAAGCTCAGAGAGACGTGACGTATGAGGAGGCCAAACAGTTTGCCGAGGAGAACGGTGAGACCTCTGAGTGTGTGAGCAGAAATACACTTAAATGTATTTTACGTTAAAACTGGACGTCACACTGACTGATGTCTGCTTCCTGTTGTCGGTCAGGTTTGCTGTTTTTAGAGGCCAGCGCGAAGACGTAAGTACATACACACTAAAATAAACTAAAATCTAACATAAGCCATTAAAAAGGGAGAGTAAAGTCGAGCCATGGTGTTGTATAGTGTTTGTTAAACATTCTTCTGCTTCCAAATATCCCATAGGAATGATGAAGCTTAAACTTACTCACCAAATACACAAATATACAAATATTTAAACAGCCTAAAGTCTGTCCCTGCTGTTTTTCGTCCTTAGTGGGGAGAACGTGGAGGAGGCCTTCCTGGAGGCAGCAAAGAGGATCTACCAGAACATCCAAGATGGCAGTCTGGACCTGAACGCCGCTGAGTCAGGAGTTCAGCACAAACCCTCAGCGCCACAGGGAGGCCGCCTCAACGCCGACAGCCAGCCGGCTAAAGAGGGCTGCAGCTGCTAACCACAGACGGAAACCACAGATCCATCAACTGGACGGACGGACGGAGACAAATACGTGCACAGAGATCCCCTCTTCTCCAGGCACTAACATCCATCTTCTGTCCAGAGAGCATCAGGCAAGATTTAGCTGAATCATATTTACAATAGCCACAGTTTGGTACCCAAGTCAACAATCCTCCACCCAGAGAAATATTTACCAGACTATAAAATCAAATACCCTCAAACAGTTGGACAATTTGTTGGACATTTCCTGAATTGAGGCCATCGTAGACCCTAAAATAAATCATTTTCTGCACACATTGAATCCCTCAACATAAATTCCTGCCCCTCAGGGTACGCACCTGGATCACACTGGGTTTCCTTCCAACACACCCGATTTGTAAGAGTCTGAACTGTCTTCAGCCCACATCCAGACACACGTGGACCAAACGTCCAAACCAAGACTGTCACTTCCCTCCACATTTCACCTCCTCCAAGTCTGGAGTGTTGGTGGCCCACTTGATGTTGGGACTACCCAAGAGTCAAAGTTACAAAGCTTCTACTTTAACCAAATTCTGCCCAAAACTGGAATACTGGGTTTTGCCTTACTTCTAAATCTGGACATTGCAATAGAGAGCTGGACCACCTCGGTCCAAACTGAGAATGTCAACAGCTCTCATATTTATTTATGCTATCCAACAATAAGATCTTTGAACCCATCACTCATCACAGTTTCAAGATGAGATTACCCTCCAGACCCAGTCTGCTCCTAATCTGAGTCATGGGAGGACAGATTTGACCATCCCTCAAATTTGGACTACCCTTCTCCCAAAGACAGAACACACAAGAGGTGCGTTAAGACAGTTCTCTAATTCAGAGCAACCTCCAGTCGGTTCCCCTTAGTTCCACTGAGACATTGCTACTGACACATCCAGAGCTCAGGCTCTTCCCCCCACATCCAGGCCTACTTTTGAACCAATGGTGAGGGTTTTCCAAATTTGGATCTACCTTTGTCCCAAACATGAAACACCAACGTCCTGAAGACAAATACAGACACAGAGCTTGAATTCGGACAATCCTCCATTCAAAATCTGGACTTCTTCTCTCAAATTTGGATCTCCCAAGTTCCAACTCTGGATATCTTCATATGCAGATCCAGAATAGCTCTGTGTCCAATTCAAGGAGCAACTTTTCATAAATCTTCAAATCTAGACCTCAGGGTCAAGTTTAGATTTGGTCTCATCTAAATCCAGATTGTCCAAACAGCCAGTTCTGACTTTCGCTCTCTGAGATTGAGAATCTTCTGGATTTATCTTAGTATTTGTGTCTTGTATGTGTGTGATATGCCATCATTTGTTGTTCAGTAAGAAAAGTCTTTCAAATTCATGCTTTAAAACTATAAATTCTATCACAGAGTGGCCTGGACAACTGAACTCGCCTCTGGGATTACTTTTTTACTGAAAAACATCTCTTCCTCTGCTTGATTTCATGCCTCATCTCACAAGTTTCCAAACCATGCTGCCCTTTGGATAGTTATTCCATCATTTGTCCCGTGCAGATGGCCCACCCCTCGTTGCATTAACACCTTGTTGTTGTGATCAAATGCGTCTTTGGGGCATTCCATCTGTATATATACTTGTTTGACTACCGTCCAGTCAGCCTTGGATGCAGGTTAAAGGGGTTCTCCACTGATTTTTACGCAAGGAGTACTCATCGTACTTGGTACCCGCCCAGCCTCGGAGAGGAGACCTTCCTATTATTTCCTGGCTGGCAGACCTTTCTTAAAAATCTCTGTCTACCGAAAGACATTTTACTTTACTAAAATTGTAGGATCCAGGGTTTTTGTGTTTGACCTTTATTATGAACTAAAAATCAGGAGATCCGGCCACTGCATCTTTCAACAACTTTCTCAATGTGCAATACTTAAAGCCTTAAAATAGTAGAATCACATCGTTAATAAACGTGAAGCATTAACACACATTCGAGGTCTTTGTCCAAAATGTTGGATCACGATCTGACCTGACTGAATTAAATTTCAAAAAAGAGACATTAATACACTGCTCACAGAAATTGGACAAAATAATTGTTTTAAATCCAGTGGTACTGGAGTCTCAGGTACCGTCCCCAGTACCAGGAATGTATCAGACCCTTAAAAACTCCCACTCCACCCAATGAACTCACCATCTCTGCACCTCCACACGTTTTCAAATCGCTCTGTGGAGAGATGCAGCTACTGATCGACGAGGGTGAAGAAACAAAAGGTTTCTGGAATGTCCCCACTGCTCTCAGTGGATCTCGAGTTCAGGATGGATTTTTGTGAACATTTTCCTTTTTCCTCTTGTTGAGTTTATTTTAATCAGTGACTTTTTTATGTCACCGCGCCCCCTAGTGGCCATTTTGCTCCCATCTTAAGTGAGTATTCAGGACGAACACAGATTCTTTAAATTTATTTCTGCCTTTTTATCAGTTTGGTTTTCTTTCAAACACTCGACCAGGATTATTAAAATTGATTAGTTAGTTTGGTTCATTGTTGTGTTCAGTGTCTTAGTCAAACCTGAAGTTGGTTCTGCAAAAAAACTCCAAAAGCATTTCACAAAGTGTGTGATTCATTTCTGATTAACAGTTGGTGATCTACCAAACGATTCAATGTCAACTCTCTTGTGTGATCGCGTTGCTACGGGAACTAGTTCACTCAGACTAACGGGTCATTTTAGAAAATGTTCTTAAGAATCATTCCGGTGACGAGCAAAAACGCAGGAAACAGTCCAGCTCCACGAAACTCTTTCTTTATTTGGTTCCTTGTTAAATCATTTACAGCTACCCTTGTTGATCTTTGTGACGTTGACAGAAGTAAAAAGTACAAATAGATGCACATTTTATACCAAATATTATTTTAGTAATTTGACTGTGTTTTAAAATCCAATCAATTAATTCGCCATTGATCTGATTCAACATGGATCAAAGTCAAATTTGCTCAAAATGGATTCAAGCTTCATGTCCAGCATCACTTCAGCAGGAACGTTTCCTGTGTAATAACTATACGCAGCCTCTGTGTCCAATGGGAAAAGTAGTTTTGGTTCTCCCCGCCCACGTCGGCTCAGCGTCTGGTCTGAGTCTCATGTTCATCTCTGAGTCGTCTGCAACCAAAACAGAATCTGGTTTAGAACTGGGAGATCATCGCAATTTCCCCTCATGTCCTCTGATTGGTGGACAGCAGCCGTCTTTAACTCTCTATGAACGAAGCCACGTGTGTCTTGTCCAAGTTTTCCGATTTCTTGTTTCTTTTTTATCACTTAACAAACTGCACGCTTCATTCATGGAAGAAGTTTTTAAAGAAAGAAGAAAATGTTTTTCTTGTTTTGTGTTTGAAGTTTAACTCAAAGATATCGAGCTTCCAGAGAGCAAAGGTCAAAAAGCATCAGGTCGCTGGATAACATAAGAAAACGTTTGATCGTTGTTGTGGCTGACGCCTTAAACTTCCCTCCCTTCAAAAGTTGATGAAAACGAAAGAGACTTCATTTGCCAACAGCAGCGCCAGCAGGGGGCAGTGTTGTCTCAAGACTTTAGTTTAAAGGTCTGAGTTTGTTACAGCATCTGCAAACTTATACATTTAATCAGAGATGTGGTTGTAAAATCAATCAGGACAGACTGAACACATTTCTTTTTATATGGATTCACTCCGGTAACAAGGCGCGAGAGTTTTTAAATCGTTCAGTGTGATTGAAGCAAAATGTGCATTTAAAATGATGACACTGATCAGTCAGATGGTGGCGCTGTGTTCAGGCTGATACACAGGTTTATCATATGTAAAATTTTCTTCCCTCCTTCACGTCACTGGCTGTAACGTGCTCTGTACTTTTTATTCTTTTATTTTTCTTCTGTAACGTTTGTTGATTTTCTGTCGGCTAAAGTAACAAATATGCTTCTTATGATTCTTTGACTATTTATATTCTTAATGTGTAATTTGATTTTCTTCAGCTGTACCATTGTATGACCACAAGGTTTGTAAATAAAGTATATATATATATACTGTATATTTATTTGTCTAACTTCATCTTTAGTACAAAGAATCAGCACTTTGTTCAAACACACGTTTCTTCTTACGTAACTAAACTTACTTTGTTAAAGCTTCTGTATAATAAGAACGACTGACATGTTTATGACTTATTCTTATATAAATTTAATCACTTCATTCACTGATAAGTACATTTTTATAGTTTCTATACTTGATATTATTATGAGTACTAAACTGTTTCACTATATTTAATGACAGATGTTTTACAGTCATTGGTCAATTTTTACACAACATATCTTATGACAATAATAATACGATAATAATTTTCATTATTATGGTTCCATATTTGTGTGTATGACCAAAAACACAATGCCATTATTATAACTGTACTTAAGCATTTGTGTGAATATATTACGATTCCTCATATACTGATTTTTAATTTACTGCACCGACCTCTTCACTCAACAGATTTTCATCAGTTTTATATCTAGACTGAGATTTTGATCCTAAACATTCTCACAACTTTTCTACTGAGACTGATCGTCGACAGGTTTTATGATTCAAATCACTTGTGTGACTTATTACATTGACAATTAAATTTAAACTTTAAAAACGGACATTTTTGAACATACGTATATATACTCATAATAATAAATACCAGTGTGTGTGTATATATATTTATATATATATTTATAAAACACAGTCCTGCTAAAGACAAAGTGTGTTTCCTTTATACAAACAGGTGTGACAAAGGTCAGTTCTGTGTTTCTTAAGATCATTGTTTATGCCCATTGACCGTGTAGATTATTTATTTATAATCTATGATCTATTTTATATCTATATAGAATTGATAGTCATAAAGTTCTAAACTCCCATCATCCAGTCTGTCCTCTTCATATCCATCACTGTCTGGTTTGGATCAGAGAGCGGACAGTCAGGTCTGCAGGAAAACTCACTGGTGCCGGCCTGTCCTCCATCCAGGACCGACACGCCTCCAGAACCAGGGAACATCCTGGACACAACCAGTTCCAACTCCTCCCAGAGGGGAGGCGTTTGTTTTCCAGCCCCGGAAACAGCTCGAGCGCTTAAAGAGTTCAACACTAATTTACAAATTCATATAAAGTATCCTGTGACAATCTTACCATATTTATTTAAGCATCTTTGCACTCTGCATCATTGATAAATCATTTATATATATAAGAATAACATTAATAACATGTATGTATATATATTATTAATGTTATTCTAGTTATATGAATAAATGATAGGTTTATTTATATTTACATTACATTTCATTGAACTGACGCTTTTATCCAAAGCAATTTACAATAAGTGCATCAACCATCAAGTCATTAGACGTCCTCTTCTTCCCCAAGGTCTGAAGACATGTGTCTTCAGATGTGGAGACTTTCTGTCCTGGTGTCAATGTGGAGCTCGTCCCATCGTTTAGGAACCAGGACACAAAACTGTGGTGATTGAGTTGAGCGCTCAGTGAAGGAGCAGCTGATTGGTTGATGCAGAGCGGAGGGGACGGGCTGGGGTGTGAGGCTCGACCATGTCCTGGATGTAGACTACAATTCTTTTTATATATAAATTATAAATGTATTTATATTTATGTATATATCATTAATACAATTCTTTTTATACATATATATAAAAATATAAATTATAAATGTATTTATATTTATGTTTATATAATATATACAATTCTTTTTATACATATATATAAAAATATAAATTATAAATGTATTTATATTTATGTTTATATAATATATACAATTCTTTTTATACATATATATAAAAATATAAATTATAAATGTATTTATATTTATGTTTATATAATATATACAATTCTTTTTATACATATATCAATATGTGAAAATATAAATTATAAATGTATTTATATTTATGTATATATAATTTATACAATTCTTTTTATACATATATATATATATAAATGATAAATGTATTTATATTTATGTTTATATCATTTATACAATTCTTTTTATACATATATCAATATGTGAAAATATAAATGATAAATGTATTTATATTTATGTATATATAATTTATACAATTCTTTTTATACATATATATATAAAATATAAATGATAAATGTATTTATATTTATGTTGTGGATGTATATTTAGTGTATTTAGTGGTTTTACTGTGAAAAGGTCTGTCGATGGTGCAGTTTCCCTCCGGACCACCAGGCGATGTTGCTCTTGACTCCCACAATGCACCGCTCCAGGAGTGAACCTAAAGTGTGTTAAATCTTCGGATGACGTCAGCGCAGAGTCTCGGTAACAGCGGAGTTTTTTCTGTTTTTATTAAAATAAACTGAACCTGATGAAACGAGCTGACGTCAGAGTTGTGACACCGTCACTCAAACAGCCGGAGAGGAACATAAACCCGCTCAGCGCCATGTTGCTTTCTGATCCTTCGGTTCATGAGCATGATGAGTGGTGACGTCACGTCCGGTACGTGTCAGGTGCAGCCCTCCTTGTTACGCAGTGCGCCTCAAACCAGCTGATCACGAACCGAGGAGCCAATCACAGCACTTCAAAATGTAAACAAACCAACAGAGGCCAATCAGCGCTGAGCTGATCCACGGACTGTTACTGACACAATAAACAAGATAAAGTAATCCTTCATTAGTCCCACGATGGAGACAAAGTACTACTTTATATACAGACCATGTACTTTATATGCAGTCCATGTACTTTATACACAGTCCATGTACTTTATACACAGTCCATGTACTTTATATGCAGTCCATGTACTTTATATACAGTCCATGTACTTTATATACAGACCATGTACTTTATACACAGTCCATGTACTTTATACACAGTCCATGTATTACAGCAGCAAGTATTAATAAGTAACATGAAATACTAACTTTGTATTGACTTTATTTTACTTTATTTAAAATGTATTTATTTACTTTCTCAGGTTCCAGTTGGTTTAAAGTATCGCGATATTTCCTCGCGTTGACTCTCAGTCACGTGGTCTCGTGCTGACATGGAATCAAAGATGGCGTCCTCCTGAGCGTCCATGCGCCTTCACTGACAGAAAAACTTCGTATTTTCTTCTCGTTCATTTTCTGAACTTGATTCAAACGAACCTCAAACTCTGCGCGGACCCTCTGAGACGTTCCCACAATGCAGCACGACGACGTAAGTGTGATAAACTACGCGAAGCTGCCGCTACCGTGCTGCGTGTCCATGCTAACGTTAGCTTAGCGCTAATGATTGTGACTGGTTTTCTGCTGCTGCTCAGTTTCTGTTTGTTAAATTAAATCAGATCCGGACAGAGACTCGATGTTCGGTCAGTTGAGCTACATGCTAAGCTACATGCTAAGCTACATGGCTGCTCTGGATCAGACCGAACTTCATGATCTCTAGCTTCGATCAGTAGAATCATGTTCGGACTCAACACGTGTTTCACCTCATCGCGTGTTTATGTTCGAATAGGATGTGTATTGGTTTCAATGCAGTGACGTAATGTTCCCGTGTTGGTTTTTATTACAAACTTGATGAAACAGAATGAGCGTGAGTCTGTGACATCACAACGTGAGTCTGTGACATCACAACAGTTTAATATCAAAACTGCTTTTCGGTCATTGTTCATTTAAAACTATAAATCTTTGATTTGACTTCTCGATTTCTATAATTCCTTCGATGTGTTGAACATCAGAAAATAATGAAGTAGTGTTTTCATGTCTGTTGCTAATGTGTCGGCCTGTAAATCATTTTCATTATTGATGAATCTATAAAACATCAGTTAAATGTGGTAAATGTCCTCAGAGAGAGAGAGAGAGAGAGAGATGAATGAATCTGTGACGAGAAGCTTTTATTAAAATAGTCAGATTCTTCTGTCGATCCAGATTTTAAAAAGAAACAAAAGTTTGGGATTTAGATTCTAGAATTCCCAGTAAGTAGTTTTAAAAAAAAACAGAATAAAATGTTCAGGATCATCGTCCACAGATTCCAGACTGAGAGTAAGTGTGGATCTGAAAGAAGGAAACAAGATGTTTCTGTTGTTGAAATGTTTGAATTCAGGAAACAATCCAGAAAAATCCAAGTTCTCTGTCATTATTTTCTTTAAATGATTTGGATTTATTGTGTGGTCATGAAATTATTTGCTGATTAATTTAGTTGATCCATAAACTGACCGATGAGTCGTTGCAGCTGAAGACGACGAGTTTGTGTGAGAGAAGTTTCAGTTGTTGTGTTTTATCTTTATTTTAAATGTGTGTAAATGGTGAATTCTGCCCCCTGCAGGTCATCTGGGACATTATTGGAAACAAACAGTTCTGCTCCCACAAGGTCAAGTAAGTGAATCCAAGTTGTCTTTGTATATATAAATATATACCCTGTAGAGAATTAAGCCATTAGCACCGTTTGTCCCCGCTGGGACACGACAGCTCTGAGACTTGTTTCTCAGTTTCCTGTCCTGCGGTGAGCAGTGCACATGAGTCACCTGGTTACATATTGTGTTCATAAAGATGTGGAGCTACACAGTTGATAATAGTGACCACTCATGTTTAGCTTGTGAATGTTGTCCAGGATTTTGGCTAGTTAGCCGTGTACATGACGAACACCACAAGAGCGTGGGACGGAACGCTGGTCTGTAGGTTTCAGGTGGGACAGAGTGAATCATTGTTGAAGTCTCTGGTATAGAAACGTTTATTTTGTCCACATGTGTGATATTTAGTTCTTTATCGTTATGTTTCATTACTTCACTGCACCGTGTTGGAACAACCCATCCCCCATAATAAACCCAACGCAGAGTCCCGGGTATGTAGAGAGACAGAGGGCGTGGCTTACATAAACAGTCAGTGATGGTCTTTATATACAGTCAGTGTCTTTATATACAGTCAGTGATCGTCTTTATATACAGTCAGTGATCATCTTTATATACAGTCAGTGTCTTTATATACAGTCAGTGTCTTTATATACAGTCAGTGTCTTTATATACAGTCAGTGATCGTCTTTATATACAGTCAGTGATCATCTTTATATACAGTCAGTGATGGTCTTTATATACAGTCAGTGATGGTCTTTATATACAGTCAGTGATCATCTTTATATACAGTCAGTGATCATCTTTATATACAGTCAGTGATCGTCTTTATATACAGTCAGTGATCATCTTTATATACAGTCAGTGATCGTCTTTATATACAGTCAGTGTCTTTATATACAGTCAGTGATCGTCTTTATATACAGTCAGTGATGGTCTTTATATACAGTCAGTGATCATCTTTATATACAGTCAGTGTCTTTATATACAGTCAGTGATCATCTTTATATACAGTCAGTGTCTTTATATACAGTCAGTGATCGTCTTTATATACAGTCAGTGATCATCTTTATATACAGTCAGTGATGGTCTTTATATACAGTCAGTGTCTTTATATACAGTCAGTGATGGTTTCTCTTTGTGTTTTCAGAACGAAGAGTCAGAACTTTTGTCGTAATGAATACAACGTCACAGGTTTGTGTAACCGCTCGTCGTGTCCACTCTCCAACAGTCAGTACGCCACCATCAGGGAGGAGAAAGGTGAGTCATGTGATCAGCTGCAACAAACACACTGACGGGTTTTACGACCAGGAAAGAATTGTTATCTTATGAAATTGTAATAATATTAAAATGTAATAATAATCATTTATGTTGAAAAGTTTTTTTGTTCAGAAAACACAAAAACACCAGAATGAATTTTTTTAAATCAGCGATGAACAGAAAAATAATCTCCGAATGTTTTAACGTCAGATTATGTTAAATGATGACGTCACTTGTTCTTCATCAGTTTGATGAAAGCGATGATTCATGAAACGTGTCGTCTGCAGGTCAGTGTTTCCTCTACATGAAGGTCATCGAACGAGCAGCTTTTCCCGCCAAAATGTGGGAGAAGGTGAGTTTTAACCAGAACGAGATTCAGTTTCCATGACGACCGCACTGAACTTTAAATCCTGTGTCTCAGAAAAATCCAAAAAACAAGTTGATCATTGACTAATGTTGAATCTGTACATTTGTATATTTTCATGGACAATAAATAAGAAATGATACAAATATTGTTTAAACGTGAAATAGTTCAAATTAAAAACATTTACACAACGTGGTTCGTATTCATTTGCATCAGGTCTAAATGGGTCGATAACTTGTTTTGTGTTTCTGTGTCTGTGTGTGTCTGTGTGTGTCTGTGTGTGTCTGTGTGTGTGTGTCTGTGTGTGTCTGCAGGTGAAGCTCAGTAAGAACTATGAAAAAGCTCTGGAACAGATCGACGAGAATCTGATTTATTGGCCTCGGTTCATCAGACACAAATGCAAACAGAGATTCACTAAAGTCACCCAGTATCTGATCCGCATGAGGAAACTGGTCCTGAAGAGACAGTGAGTGAATCTGACGACCTGCGTCACAACATGGAAACCGTTCGTCCAGCGTCTCGTCCCGACTCTCATCTTTAAAACTCTTCTTCTCTGTTTCAGGAGGAAGCTGGTTCCTCTCAGCAGGAAGGTGGAGCAGCGGGAGAAGAGGAAAGAGGTGAGTTAACGTCACAGAGGCCGAACATCTAGTGGTCGCACTCGAACGTCACAGGTTCAAGTTCCTGCTTATTAACCTTGTTCTTGCTGTGTTGGTAGGAAAAAGCTCTGATCGCCGCTCAGCTGGACAACGCCATCGAGAAGGAGCTGCTGGAGCGACTCAAACAGGGAACGGTACGAGTCCTCGCGTCCTCTGAAACAAGGACAGTGTTGGTGATGGTCCTAACGTGTGTGTGTGTGTTTTCAGTACGGAGACATCTACAACTTCCCCGTCCACGCTTTCGACAAAGCTCTGGATCAGCAGGATGAAGAGAGCGAGTCTGAGGAAGAGTCTGAGGAGGAGGAGGAGGACGAGGAGGTGACGGACAATAGATAGATACAGACTTTATTCATCTCCGAGGGGAAATTCTTGATTTTTTTAGTATTTTATAGAAAAATGTCTCCGAGCATTTCTGCTGTAAAATCAGACGAGGTTCTGATTCTTCGTTTCTTTGTCTGCAGGATGTCGGGAAGAGGGAGTTTGTAGCAGAGGAAGAAGTAGAGGAGAGCGACCTGAGCGACTTTGAGGTAAATAACAAAATCTGAGTCGGAGGTTTGATACGAAAAGTGAAATAAAAAACGTGACCAGTGAAGTGGAGACAGCGACACAACGACTTCTTTGTCACGTTGGACGTAGAAGTCACGAATCAGTGAGGGAAAAAAACGTAAACATTAGTACACAGAGGAAGGAGGTGGATTCTGTCTCCCTCGAGAAGGAACCTTGTCACGTCAGTTTTTAAAAATGAAGTTTGTAAAGATGAAGATGATTGGAGGATTTTCTAAACGACCAAATAGAACAAACGATGTGACGATGAAAACGAATCTGTAAAACTAAAGGTGTGTGGTTCCTTCTCTCAGGACATGAACAGGCTGAAGACGAGCAGCGACGAGGAGGAAGAGGACGATGAGTCGAGTGAAGAGGAAGATGAAGATGAGGAGGAGATGGAGACAGAGACAAAGGCCTCCAAGTCTAAAGGCAAATCCCCGGCTAACGGCGTAGCGGCGAGGAAGAAGCGAGCGCACGTGGAGATCGAGTACGAGCAGGAGACAGAACCCGCCTCCAAGAGCATAGCTACGTAGTGATGTCGCCCGTCAATCAAACCCTGAGCAGAGACTCTGTCGACTCGCAAACTCACAGGAAGTGTTGCTCCGTCACCGTTCGACCCCGATTACCAACGTGTTCCTCGTCTCCCTGAGATTCAACAAGTCGAAGCCTTTTCACTGGAACTTGAAGAACTGAATAAATCCAGAAACAAAGAGTGAGTCAGTCGTTTCTGTGTAAACGAGGAGGCAGAGAAATCTGTCTGAGAGCAACTGACTCCTCGTTTACACATTTGTTTTAGAATCATCTGTGAGCGTCAGGAGGAAAACAGCTGCTCTGTTTTCTGACTTTGGTTTGTTTTGCTTCTGTTGAACGTTCAGCTTGTTAAGATGATTAACACGTGCATCAACTAAGTTCTCCTAAAAATACAATTAAGAAATATTGAATGTGAAAATAAAGATGAGAACCTGATTCAGTTAGTTATTAATGCGCTAAAACAGTCTCAGCTCCTGAAACATGAGGTTAATTCTTAATTGACTAATGTTTTTTTATTTCTTCTTATAAATGTAATAAAACATCTGCGCCCTTTAAAAAAGTCTCAAATAACTGACTAACATCTGAAGGAGTCGACATGGACTCATTCATTCTCATGAACAAACACTTCAAGTCTTAAATGTACATTTATTTAATGTATATTAATCCAACACAACTTTGTAGATTTGACTTGAGTATTTTTCTCTGTTAATACTTTATTTAGACAAAGATGCACTGAACTGATGTGTATTAAACTTTAGACATTTTCTTTGTGTCTCTGAAGCTGAAACAGAAGAAACAGACTCAGCAGTGAAAAAAACCAGAAACAGTTTATTTTAGTAAATAGTGAGTTTTTCACTGAGCTGTACAACACTGGCATCTGGAGTTGGCACTCTTTAAAGGGACAATCCACCAAAAACAGAACTCACAGCCGCCATCACCTCCCACTCTCTCATGATAACTGATGTCTCTTCTGTTTGGACGAGGATTTCTTCTTTTTATTTTTTTATTTTTGCTCAATAACCATAAAATACCAGCCTGAGACACAAAGTACAAAATATAACAGAGAAAAGAGGGAACTGAAATGAAAAGGCACCAAAGCGACAACGACAGAATCAGCTGATCAACTGAAAACTACACAGACATGCAACTCACATCGATTAACACGGAGCTATAGAGGCATGCAAAAACAACACTGCTCTGAACAGGCTGACACGCACACACACACACACACACACACACACCCAGCAGGCTCACTACAGTCCAAACATCCTGTGGTTTTAGCCTGAAGACAGATGCATTGTGGGTAACCCTCTCAACAACATCCACATTAACTGTAAAAGTAATCAAATAATTTCTCTGCGTCAGACGAACTGAATGATGTCGACACGTCACATGTTGGTGACAGACGAACACGTGAGGAGATTAAACAAACCTCAGTGGACGAGTCTTTATTTTATCACAAACTGGTTTTTACTGTTTTCAGTTAATCCGTCAATTTATTCTATTTAAATTAATCGTTTTCGGAAAATTAAACACAAACAAACTAGTTTCTTAGAGCTGACGACATCGAGTGTCTGACAGGGAAACGTCTCAGAACACGTTCATGTGAACGAAGACACATTTATCAAAAACGTTCCTGATAAACTTTCTGTCAATCCACTGATTGATTATTCCACTGATCGCTTCTGATTCCAGAACAGTTCTGACAGGTTCTAACATTTAGATCCACAAACAGCCTCGTTATAACCTCAGAACAAAAAGTTCTCTCTGTACGTGAAGAACCATTTGATGTGCTCTAGAATCAGAACGTGTGGTTCCACCGACAAAACACGTTCAAGAATGTTCTTAAGGTCAAAACAGATTCTAGAATCAGAACAAATGGTTGAAGTGAATTGTTCTAAACAACATTAGACAAACATCCACCGTCTGTGTTCTAGATTCAAACTGACGTCTGTGGCAGAAGTCAGTTCTGAATTTGGCGATTTCAGAAAAGTTGTTCTGTAGAGTGGGAGTGTTCTAAACACGGTTCACACAAACCACAGGTTCGAGAACAGGATGCTAATGAAACCGTGGAACCGACTTCACGTCCTGAACCAGACTGTTCCTGTTCTGGAATAAGAACCTGAAGGTTCCACGATGAGATGTTATTTTTTCTGAACTTCCACAGAATGAACTTCCAGAGTTTCCAGTTTCTAGAATCACTGTCAGGACGTCTACAAGCAGCTGATTCCAGATCAGGGATGAAGTAGATAAAGTTCTAGATGTTCATAGATTTTCATCAGGAACGTTCTCAAAGTCAATCAGTTGGAATCAGAGAGAAAATCTTTTACGAAACATTCGTGTAAACGCGACAGGTTCTGCATCAGGTGTTTGGTGGGAGGAGCTACACGGGCTGAGAGCGGATTGGTGGGATGTGAAATGATTGAGAAAGTTTCTTCAAGCTCTCGTTGGTCTGAATTCTTTAAAACTTTATCGCGAGCTGTGAAGTGATTTGTCAGTCAGCACGTTACAGTCATGAGAACAACAATCAAACACAGAGGATGACGTGGAGCTGAAGAGAATCCAGAGCTGGAACAGAACGGATGATTACAGAGAAAACAAAGTTCCAGTTCCACGATGTGAAAACAGAAAAACTGCAGATTTTTATTAAACGTCCAGCGTCGGAACCTGCGGTGGGGGGGGGGGCAATCTGTGAGGGGGAATATCTTTTAATTCTGCTCACGTTTTGTTTTTTAATAAACTTGTGGACAGATCAATTCAGAACCGAGAGAAACTTACACCCCCCCCCCAGTATTTCACATTTACAGTCATTCATTAAATGGTGTTTAAAGTTTGAACTGATGCAGCATCATCATAATGATCTTTTTCACCGAGGCTCAAAAACACTTAATACTTCCTGGAAATATTTTGGCACAAATATAAAAACATCAGATGAAAAAACAACAAAAAAAACACACAAGTCGAAGCTTTTTGTTGAAAAATGAAACTGAACCAGAAACAAACACATTAAAAAAAAGTTCAACTTAAAATCGTCGCGAGGAAAACGACGCCATGAGCGACGCGACGGTTCCTCTACGATCACGTACGTCTGACAGCTGAAAGTCATTGTGGGAAATGTGGGGATCAGATGATGAAAGAGTTCGTGTCCTCCGGTTTCTCCACAGCCGTAAGTCAACAGCTGACCACCGGGGGGGCGGGGTCAGTACCGCTCTGTGATTGGACACGCGCTCCTCATGTCCGCCCCTGTAAAGGCAGATGGGGACAAACGATGGAACCTGGCGGTTCAGAGAGTTCAGGGGGATCCTGACGTCTCGTTCCTTCATTGACCCCGTCAGACTCAGAGCTGAACGCCCCGCCCACCTCGACGGGGTTTCAGGAGACGGAGGTTGTTCTGTTGACGTGTCGACTGGAGGGTCTCAGGATCGAGTCCTCTCAGGAGTCACACCAAACCATCAGAGTCACCGGTCGTCAATAAATCCGATAAAGATGATGAACACGAGTCGACACTCGTCTCTCCACCTGCAGCTGGTTTGTCGTTTGAACGCGGGGGAACGTTTTGTTTCTTTTCTGTTTTTAAGGCGTTTCATCAAAGTCGAGAGTAAAGAACAGAAATAATGGCGTCTCCACAGATCGTGATGAGTCTCAGGACGTTTTAAACCCGAGCTGGGGTTCTTCTTCACTGGGCGGGGGGGCTGGGGGTTAATGGTGGGGGTGGATCAGGACTCATCAAGTCTTTGAGGGACGTTCTGGACCAGGTCTCCTGGTCTTAGGACGTCTTGACCAGGTCGTAGACGTAGATGTGGAAGTCGTCATCGAACTTGATGAAGTAGACGGAGGGTTTGGCCTCCACCTGGTGGATGACCATACCCGACCTCTTCCCGCCGTCCTCTTTGGCGTACTCGACCTGTTTGCCCACCAGACTGTCGACCACCTCGCCGGGCTCCCGCTCTGCCGCCACACTGTCGTCTACACGGACACAAAGAGATGATGGATAACAACATGTGCTTTTATTTTGACATGAGTTTCAATTTCACGTCGACGACATCGTCCAACACAAAACGCACAACTTTAAAAGTTCAAGATCCAGAATGTTTCAGTTTCCAGACACCGAAGAGAAAAAGTGGAACCTTCAAATATTAACTAATCAAAACACCTGCAGATCAGCTGTCAATCACAACGTCTGTTCGATGCCCTGCACAGGAGCTCCTGACCCGCTCTCCGTTTGAACCGAGTCTCAGGAGATTCACTAAAACTCATTTCATCTGGTGGCGAGGAGACACGCCCACCTTCTACCTGAGCGTCTCCACTCAAATCATATCAATTCTGAACAGTGAGAAAATCATTTTCAGTCTTTTTCTAATCTGATGAAATGATGTTCAGCCTGTTTCTACCTCATCTCAAGAACTCAACCCAAACTTATCAGAAACACTTGACGTCACATGTCCCAGGAACCGTGGACAGACTCTGTCTTCACTGAGGGACTCATGTCGTCTTATTTCCGTCTATACTTCGTACCGCGTCCTGCAGGAGATTGTGAAACGAGTGACTCACTGGAGTCGGGCATGATGCGGAGGTCTCCCTCCTTGTAGTCGTCCAGCAGCTGGTACATGTAGAGAACCGGGTCCTTCTCGTATGTGATGTAGAACCAGGACGTCATGATGGGCGCTCGGGCCAGAACCATCCCCCGCCACTCCTCCTTCGGCCCATCCTCCGTCTCAAACATGTGCTCCACCGCTTTACCGATCATCGTCTCCGCCAGCAGCGAGTCGCTCACACGGGCCGGAGCTGGACCAATCACAAGACAGACTTCACATCTACTGACATTCAACTGACCGAAACACTTTTCACTACTTTTACAGGTTTATTTATATCGTTTATTTCAGGACATAAATAACATTAATCCGACTCGTCCGCTCTCGGGGGAGTGTCCGTCCTCACCCACTCTGTCGGGCAGCACCTCCAGCCCCACCACCCGCTCGTCACTGTACAGCTCCAGGCCGTAGATGCAGTCGAAGCCGTCGTATTTGATCAGATAGAGGGAGGGGTTAACAGGGACCTGGTCCAGGACCGTCCCCTTCCACTGAGACGACTTACCTGAGAGGAAGCAGAGAAACAACACGCTCACATTTATTCTCTGAACAGGAAACAAGACTCCTCCAAACGAGCACGGACGATCAGACGATGGATCAATAAATGATTCATCACAGACATTAAAACGCACCAGAGCATCTGTGAGTCACAACACTGAGACAACAAATGAACATCCTTCGACCACTGGGCGTCGCCATCGTAGAAAACCCCCCCGACAATAAAGGATCTCAGTTCACGTTATCTGCGACTTACTTCCCTCCTTCCAGATGTGCTGGATCCTGCAGCCCACGATGTTCCTCCTGGGAGGAGTCAGGGTTTTACTGGGACCAACACTGGTCCTCTGCTTCCTGCAGGGGGCGCCACAACGAAGAGAGAGGAGGAGGTTGAATGGAGAGAGAACGTGAAGAAGAAGATGATGAGATGGACGGAAGAGGAGAAAAAGAAAAAACAAATTAAAGTCATGAAGTAAAAAGAAGAAAATGATGATTTTATAACATTTGATCTCAAGATTTTATAAAATGTGATTTTAAAGACTTACTTGTGCGAGTTCTTTTTCTTCATCATGTTTGCAGACACACCTGAGTGTCCTGAAACACACACACACACACACACACACACACACACACACACACACACACACACACACACACATCAGTACAGCACACTGACGGGTGGTGCGTTCAGGGACCACATGTGTTTCGTTCGTTCTTCAGAAACATTTGATCTTCTCCTGAACATTCGTCAGCTCTGAACTCGGAGTCTCTCCTGCATCATCTCGAACGTGTTTTTGTTCTGATCAGTTTTTACATTTTGATTCTGACGGCTCCAAACACTTCATTACCCATGAGCCTCAGCTGCTGCCACTGCGCAGAAGACGCTGGTTTTCTACAAAGTGACATCTTTATTTGTTCGCATGTTTGCACACCACACACGCAGCGTGACGCTCTGTGATTGAATGTTTGTTAACGAAATGCACCATGGGAGTCGATGACTTCTCACTTTCAGTATTTCTGTTCACAGGTGTGTGTGTGTGTGTGTGTAAAACACAATTAATGCTTCCGCGTCAAAGCTAGGCCGCAGTCTACACATGGACGTGAACCCTACTCAGAGCTCTAGTCCGCACACTGACGTGCACCTCCCTAAAGATGTAACTACACATCGAGGCGACGCATCTGCAGCAGACTCGCCGCTGAATGTTTTGAATTGAGATGAAGGAACGAACACGGACGACGTCTGTCTTTTGTTTCAGTTCTTTAAAAAAAGCCCAACACTCACACTCGTCCTGCAGCAAACACACGTCAGAGAATTTGTAAATAATCAACACCAGCATAGAAACTCTACCGCCACTGGTGTTCTGTGTTGCAGCGGGACTCAGACACACCTACAGAACGATGACTGCTCGGCCCGTGCGGAGGCTACCTGTGTATCTACGGCTTAACGTCGACGCAGAAGCAAGAATCAGACTTAACTCACCCCCGTCTGTTCGGGGCCGCGGGGCCGCTGGGCTCTTGAATGGGGTCTTCATTCATCCACCTGTAGGGGGCAGCCAGCCAGGCTGCTGGTCCAGGTTAAATGCTGGAGTGTATCTGTGTGACACAGGCCTGGGTCACTTCAGGTGTGTTAATGTGAGGGGGGGGGGGTGGGTGGGAATGGAAAGAGGGAGCAGGGGGAGGAGGGTAGGGAAAGGAGGGAGGAGGTGGAGGGAAAGAAGGAGCACCAGGAATTAAGCTGTGCTCTGGACAGGCTGCATCCAGGCCGGGTACAGACTAACACCTGGAGGCCGAGGAGACGTCTCAGCTGGTGGAGTCGATGAGGAAACGCTGCGTCGAGTCTGAGGAGGAAACGTGACCATCGTCAAATCAACGACCAACACTCATCATCCTCTTCACACCTCCCCCGCTCACACACCTCTGTCTTCAGGGTCCAGTTCTAAAAGCTTCAAATGAAACGTTCCTTCAAATCACATGAGGATGATGAAGCTGGAGATGAGGATGAAGATGATGAAGCTGGAGATGAGGATGAAGATGAAACAGAAGATAAAGCTGATGGCAAAGATGAGGATGAAGATGAGGATGATGAAACAGAAGATGAGGATGAAGCTTAAGATGATGAAACAGAAGATGAGGATGAAGATGAGGATGATGAAACAGAAGATGAAGCTGATGATGATGAAGCTGGAGATGAGGATGAATATAATGAAGATTAGGATGAAGATGAGGATGATGATGATGAAGCTGGAGATGAAGCTTAAAATGGGGATGAGGATGAATATAATGAAGATGATGAAGATGATGAAGATTAAGATGAGGATGGGGATGAGGATGAAGATGAGGATGGGGATGAGGATGAAGATAAGGATGAAGATGAGGATGAATATAATCAAGATGAGGATGAAGATAAGGATGAAGATGAGGATGAAGATGAGGATGAAGATAATCAAGATGAGGATGAAGATGAGGATGAATATAATCAAGATGAGGATGAAGATGAGGATGAAGATGAGGATGAAGATGAGGATGAAGATGAGGATGAATATAATCAAGATGAGGATGATGAAGATGAAGAGAGGTCACAGCCCCCCCCCCCCCCCCCCGCAGCTTCATATGCATCCTGTTCATTTGTCCGCACTCGGCCGCCATATTGCGCCGATATTTACAAAAACCCGCATCGGAGTAAAAACGGCGCAGACGAACAAAGGGAGCTAGCACAACAACACTGATGCTAAGCTAACTGCTGCTAACAGGCCGAGGCGGACTACCGGCCCGTTCACCGGGACGCTCCGCGGGCCCGAGGCCGCAGCTTCTTTCCGACTCACCGATCAGCGCCGCCGCACGATCCCGATCAACCGCCGAGGCTGCGAATCGATCCGCTGTGCCTCCGTTCGATTCCCGCTGCGTCAAGATAACCGAGCCAAGATGGGCCCTCGTCGGAAACCAGGTGGCGTGGCCTTCAAAATAAAAGCAAAGATTTTGATGCAATGCGATTTTTGTCTTTTTAGTAACTACACAAACACGTGCACGTAAATTCAGTCATGTGTATAAATACAGCAAAGCACAGAACTCAGTTTTCATCCAGCTCTGGTAACCATGGATTCCATGAAACCGTCTTTTATTGAAACAGAAACTTCATTACTTTTAAAAGTCTGACACAGAAACGATCTTTGAACTGATGGTTAGAGTTCTGTATAATCTGTACATGTTTGTTTATCTCTAATCTTGTTGCATGATATATTTTTCTTAGAGAGCACTGTGTGTTTATTTACTTGGAAAGTCTTGTATAAATACAGTTATAATAATTATGAGTCTTGTGTAGTTTTCCTCTAAGTCATTGTTGTCACTGTCTGTTGTGACCAGAACACATTAACAAATACATTCTAATCTCAATGAGGCTTTTCTGGTTCATTGTGTTAACTGAGTCATTTAAATACCAATATTTCTCAATTGATTCTTTTTTCACACCATGAACCAGGATGTTTTTCATCATTTCAAGAGTTTACATTTGTCAAGTTTTATTGAAATAAGATAATGTTACAAAATGTGTCTCGGAGAATAAGAATCTACAACAAACACCGGACAATATTAAACCTGCAGCTAAAGAACTTTTTAAACTCACAACGTTTCTAAATCACATTGACCCATGACTTCGTTGTGTGTTTTAATTTGAAACGCTGCGGCCGGATGCGCGGTGTGTTACCATGGTTATCTTGACGCTGATTTTACTCTGAAGACCAAACCGAGTCCCGCCTTCCTGCCTGTTGCTAAATAGTGATCCGCTCAGACCCTGACGCTCAGGCCGCCTCTGGGCCTTCCTGCCAGATCCTGAGCCCCTCGGTTGACCTGCTTCCTCCCGGTGGGTCGGTGCCGGTGCCGCCGCTGAACGGGAACCGAGACTTCTGCCCGTTTTTCTTTCCGTCGTTATTTTACCGGCACCGTGTGACGCACGCGCCGCAGAGCGTAACAGTCGCGGAGCTGCAGCGGGCCGGCAGGGGGCGCGCTTCTCTCAGCTGAGCCTAACACGCAGAGGGGGGCGGGGACGCGTCGCTGATCCAGAGTCAGATGTTACAGATGTGAAGTGAAACCAGATCAACAGAGACAGAACATCAGCTGATCTGGAAACAGCGCTGAGGACACGCGCTCCATTGACTGACAGGGACAACACAATAGGGCGGTGTTTGTCATTAGGCTCGATCAGCGGACACACCGCTCACCCGGGACACGCTGCTGAACAAACCAAACGGTGACATTACAATCCGAGCGGAGGAATTCGGGTAAAAGTGAAAGTGGCTCCTCGGCTGTTGACCGCTCTGCCCCGGTGGACACAGGCTCGACCCCGGGTCCATGATAGCACCGCACGGACGCGGAGGTGATCGACACGGCGGGACACCCTGGAAGAGACGGAGAAGCCCCGGGAGGACGCCGGTCACCGCGGACTCGATGTGAGAATCGTCGCCGCAACATGTGACGTGAACCGAGAGAAAACTGCGACCGAGGCCAACGACATCATGTTGGTCCGGAGCCCGGTGAGTGCAGCGGCTGCCCCGGGAACCACCGGGAACCACCGGGCAGAACCGGGTAGCTAACATAAGAAAACACCGGAGCCAAGAACCGGAAACACCGACATGAAAACACACAGACGTTTGTTCAGCGTCGTTAGCAGCACGCTAACGTTAGCAGCTAATTCAGAGTTAGCCACACTAACCCGAGCTAACTAGCTGCTTCACCAGCTAGTTAGCTCGGGTTGGTCCAGGTTAACGTTCAGGATTAACCAGCCGGAACTTCTGTGTTCAGACTCGTGGAGCTCAGGTTCAGAGTCACAGTTCAAGTACTAATACCACTGACGTGTACTCTTACTACAGGCGAAGTTTCTGTGTCATGATTGTTTATCTTCATTAGATTATAATTGAAGCTTTAAACACGTTGAAGTCTTATTGGTTCCAATCTGCTGATTGATTTCTCTGTGAATTGATTTGTTGGGTTCAGTAACTGACACATTCACATCTCAACACAGATCAAACCATTAGAGATGAACCAGCAGCTCAGCAGCTGTGAGGATCATCCACTCATCTTCAGCTGATTCAGTCTCAAGTCAGGTTTCATCAGATCCGAACTGAAGAAATCACAAGTCAAACCTTAACCTTTGTTTGAGATTCAAGTTCCCAGAGTCGTCAGAAACCCAAAGATATTACATCCATGTTAAACAGAAAACCTGTCACTCCACAACATTTAATACGTTAATACAAAACTCCCACATCGACTGGAGCAGTGTAGAGGTCAGAGGTCAGATCCATCACACAGGGAGAGCAGACGAATAGTAAACGTCCGTGCTTCTCTTCTCTCCTCGCCACAGCCCGGCCATGGCCGAGCCAGAGTCACTCATGCCGTGGTGGTGATCTTCCTGGAGTTCTTCGCCTGGGGGCTGCTGACCACGCCCATGTTGACCGTAAGTAAACACACAGCAAACACTCACATCTGCACGACGTTCATAATGACACAATGTCCGCACACGCCCACACACGGACTCACTCTGACAAGGAGAAGATCCAGAAAATGTCCAGAGACACTGACTCAGACATTGGTTCTGACATACAGAACATGTGAGGAACACGTCAGGAACACGTCTGTGGTTCAGTTCAGCTGCATTGAAAATGTAAATATAGATTTGATTGTTGTTGTTTCAGGTTCTTCATGAGACGTTTCCTCAGCACACCTTCCTGATGAACGGCCTGGTTCAGGGAGTGAAGGTAAAGATCTCTCACAACATTGACACACAAACTTTCACACAGACCACGACACTGACGGAGACCAACCAGACTGAAACCTCAGATAATCTGCTTGTGCCCTGATCCGACCTGAGACCTGAGACCTTTCACCAAAGTTCAATCAAAGACCAGATCAAAGATGTTTTCACGATAACAGAAGAAAAACTCACATTTCTCAGACTTTCAGAATAAACAGAAACATCAACATGTGCACAGGTCAGTGTGGAGGGGAAAACCTGCTCACGTAGTGCCGACATCCAGAGTTATATTGTGTTACTAACGTGTTGTGTGTCGCTCAGGGCTTCCTGTCATTCCTGTCGGCTCCTCTGATTGGTGCTCTGTCAGACATCTGGGGCAGAAAGTCCTTCCTCCTCATGACGGTCTTCTTCACGTGCGCTCCCATCCCCTTCATGAGGATCAGCCCCTGGTGAGAGGACTGTTATCTCTGTGTGTCTCTGTGTGTGTCTGTGTGTGTGTGTGTCAGTAGACAACAGTAGGGCATCGTCACATGTTGTGATGTGGTTATTTCCAACTGTGAGCTTGTTAATGTTGCTCATCGCTTCCTCTGATAAGTCGTACGACATCATCTGTCTCCTGAAACTTCGTCGTCCAGCGATCAAACAGCGTCTCATCTAACGTCATGAGCAGAAATCTGTCTCTGCTCAGTAAAACGTTCGGGCTGAGTTCAGCTGATCCCTCACGTGGAAATGTGTTTGAGAAAACTGTTGAGTCTGATGTTTTCAGAAACGTGTGTAAAGTCTACATCCAACATTCTTTCTTTTTGCTTCTGTCTTGTACCTCATCATGTTTCACACACGTGATGGAAATCTTTATATTTTGTTACGTGTGGTGAAAAACCTGCTGCTAACGTGTGGTGGTGCCAGAGAGGAGCAGAGAAAACTGTTCAAATCTTAAAGACAAGAAACATTTTCACAGATCGAAACACTTATGGAGAGTTAAGAAATATTCACTTCATGTTTCTATGTTTAAAATTCTGTTGGATCAACACGTCTCAACAAATCAAATGATGAATCTAACTTTCAGCTGCAGCTCGTTGGTTCTTCAGGCCTCAGGCTGTCGGAGTTTGACCGGTCACATGTTGTTCATGTGATCAGCTGAGGATCAGTCAGGCAGCAAACGTGTTCACAGAAACCAGCTGCAGCTTTTACTCCTCTGAAGCTCGGTTCTTTTTGTTCCTGTGACATTTCTACTCACTGTGGTTCATTCTTCACTGTGACATTTAAACTCCTGCAGCTCAGTCATGGTTGGAGGCAAAGACTCAAACACTCGACTGTTACAAAGTCATGAATCAGTGAAAAGAAGAAACTCAAACCTTTTATTTGACCCAAGACACGGACTCACCATCCAAAACATATTTTGAACAGAAAATCTTTTCTACTTGACGTGATGAGTTTTTTAAAAATGTTTTTCACAGAATCTGTTGCAAACACTTTGAAATAATAAATGAGACGTATGATAAAGTGAGTTTGTTGAATTTAGATTAAAAAAAATTCCTGATGGACATAAATGTTCGACATGATTAGTTCAAGGACGGTCAGGAAGTTAGAAAACTGTGGTGTTGGGAACGTGTTTCCGGTTTCCTGCTCTCTCTTCTCTGTTGAAGCTGCACGACGCAGATGATGTCTGTGCTTCTGAGAACCGAACGCGTCAGTTTGTTTCCTTCACATCAGTTTATATTTGAGTGTGAACTCATGGTGAAGTTTCACTGATGTGGTTGAAGGCGCCACAGATCAGTCACATGGTTTGTTCACGTCTCACAAACCGTCAAAATTCCTGCTGACATGAAATAACAGGACGTAACAAAGTGTGAAATCTGATGCTGACAGTAGTTCTGTAAAGCAATAATTTAAAAAGTAGATGATGAATAGAATGATTAAAGATTTACTCTTGGTCTCCTCACAGTTGGCTTTTTGTGTCGTCTCCATGGCGACGTTATGTATTAGTTTTCATGGTCATGAGAACAAGAGACTCTGCTCCTCTGCTCTTTTCTTAGTATTCACACGTTGCACTGATCTTTATGTTTATCTTTAATAAATGAACGTAACATTGATGCTCTCCTCATCTACACACACGAGGCTTGTGTGCTGCTCCTGAGCCTGAAAGGACAAACTCTGATTATAACCATGAATCAAGACGCCATGAAAATATTTCTGACTTAAAGTGTGTGTGTGTGTGTGTGTGTGTGTGTGTGTGTGTGTGTGTGTGTGTGTGTGTGTGTGTGTGTGTGTGTGTGTGTGTGTGTGTGTGTGTGTGTGTGTGTGTGTGTGTGTGTGTGTGTGTGTGTGTGTGTGTGTGTAGGTGGTATTTTGCTCTAATTTCAGTCTCAGGGATCTTCGCTGTGACCTTCTCAGTGATCTTCGCCTACGTTGCGGACATCACAGAGGAGCACGAGCGGAGCACAGCCTACGGCCTGGTAACTACAGTTTCTCTCGGCACATCAGCCGCACACACACCTGAAAACTGTCTGCAGTCAAGTTGCACTGTGGGAAATGTAGGATTTGAATGTGTGGATTGTCTCGGCTGCAGTGATTCATGAAACACACCCCTTCACCTCCTCTCTCTCCTCCTCTCTCTGTGTTTTCATCTCATCAGGTCTCTGCGACCTTCGCAGCCAGTTTAGTGACGAGCCCCGCTATCGGCGCCTACCTGTCGGCCCAGTACGGGGACAGCCTGGTGGTCCTTGTTGCCACAGTGATTGCTGTGGCGGACATCGCCTTTGTGTTCTTCATCGTCCCCGAGTCGCTGCCGGACAAGATGAGGCTGACGTCCTGGGGCTTCCCCATCTCCTGGGAGCAGGCCGACCCCTTCGCAGTGAGTTCAGAGACCAAAACACAGTCACAGAGTTTGTTTTAAACCAAAACTCAGCAGGTCAACGAGGCCTCAGAGGAACTAAACACACATAACTTTAGATATTGCTGAAAATCTGTCAACTCAGTGTTGAACATGTAACTGTGACAGACCTCATCATCGGCATGAAATAAAAACACAGACGTGGAGGCCGCTGTTCAAACAACAAATACTCACACATCAACACAGGGGGCGCTGAAGTCAGTGATTATGATGATTGACAGTCGTATCAATAATGTGACGATGGTTCTGTTGTGTTCAGTCTCTGCGTCGTGTAGGTAAAGACTCAACAGTGCTGCTGATCTGTGTCACAGTGTTTCTGTCTTACCTGCCTGAGGCCGGACAGTACTCCAGCTTCTTCCTGTACCTGAGACAGGTGACACACACACACACACACACACACACACACACACACACACACACACACACACACTCTCACACTCTGTGTGGCCTCGACACTGAGCTGTGATTGGTTGATTTGTGTTTCAGGTGATTGAGTTTTCTCCGGCAACCATCGCTGCCTTCATCGCCATGGTGGGAATCCTCTCCATCGTCGCTCAGGTACAGAACCAATCAGAGGCTAGCGCCACACTCTGGCTGTGGGGGGGTGAAATGAAAATCATGACGTGGTGTGTGTGTGTGTGTGTGTGTGTGTCAGACTCTCCTCCTCAGTGTTCTCATGAGAACCGTTGGAAACAAGAGGACGGTTCTCCTCGGCCTGGGCTTCCAGCTCTTCCAGCTCGCCTGGTACGGCTTCGGCTCTGAGCCGTGGTGAGTCCCGCCCACAAGTGATGTCACTGACGTGGTCATCTGTTGTTTGTCACTTGATGTTTAAAATGTGTCTAAGATCATTTCTCACGTCACGTTCAGTCATTAACACCTGAACACGATCAACCTTTCTCTAACGAGGGATGGAACTCATTTGAACAGATCAGTGAATCTCTGATACGTTAATATTTGGTTATTGATCAGTTTTATCGTCTCCAGGATGATGTGGGCAGCAGGAACAGTAGCAGCCATGTCGTCCATCACCTTCCCAGCAGTCTCTGCTCTGGTGTCACACAGTGCGTCACCTGACCAACAAGGTGAGTACACCCGTCTGTGCGACTGATGGAGAGAGGAAAGAAAATAAATGTCTGGAAGAAGAGAAAGGAAGGAAGGAAGGAAGGAAGGAAGGACCCCAGAGAGACTTACTGTGTGTGTGTGTGTGTGTGTGCGCTCAGGTGTGGCTCAGGGGATGATCACTGGTATCAGAGGTTTGTGTAACGGTCTGGGTCCGGCTCTGTACGGCTTCATCTTCTTCCTGTTCAATGTGGAGCTGAACGACATGGAGCCGGTGCCAGGAAGACCCACAAAGAACATAGAGGTACATACACACACACACATACATACACACACACACACACACACACACACACACACAGTACTTTCTAGAAAACGTAATTCCTCTGTCTCTGCAGAAGTCCGTCATCCCTGGCCCCCCCTTCCTGTTCGGAGCGTGTGCCGTCTTATTCGCCCTCCTCGTCGCTCTCTTCATTCCTGAGCACCAGCGACTGGACGACGTCAAAACCTGCTCCAACCGCAAGTCCAGCGGTGCCGCAGCCGCACACGCTCAGAGCGGCAGCCCGCTGGCCACGCCCACCAGTGACACAGAGGACATTGAGCCACTCCTGCAGGACAGCAGTTTGTGATTGACAGCTGGCCCGGCCGATCACAACGCTGAGGCCTGAGCTCCACTCTGCAGGTCCGGCCCATTTCAAGATGAAGAGCTTTTATTTTTTATTTCCTCCGATTCAGACTGTTCAGATAAAAGTCAGGAAACATCAGACGGCAAACACACGGTCGAGCTCATTTCATGGAACAGATGACGACACGTTGTAGTCATGGAGCTCGTGTTCACGTTCGTCATCAATCAGCATGACATTTATTAACATCAACTCTTTCCTGATTAATCGTTTCAACCAAAACTCAAAGATTCTCTGGTCCCAGATGAGATGATTTCCTGAAACCAGATGTTTGTGACATGTATTTACAAAAACCGTTAAAGACCAACACGTTCAGTCACACACGTCATAATGTTTTTAATCCAGCGGCTCTTCATTACTTTTCTGTCTCGACCATGAAATCTGCTCGGACGCACAAACCAACATGAACCAAGTTACAAGTTGAATTTGACTGAATTATTATTTTTATTATTATTTTCTGAGTTTTTTTCGATCATATCTTTTTCATGAATCTTTTTTCTAGTGAAACTTTATTGTTACGACATCAGATTAAAAACTAAAACAAACTAAACAGCCGCTGTTTGGTTGCCACCCGAACCCCCCCCCCCCCCCGTCAACACAGTATCTGCTGTACCTAACTCCACCCGCCAGGTCTGCAGAGTTCAGGAGATCAAGCGCCCCTCCGTGTACAGGACCAGTGATGAGGTGGAGGTACGTTGAATTTACTGCACAGCTGAGACCAGATGGTCAGATGGTCACCAGACTTGCATTATGGGATATATACGATTCAGGGGGGAGGAAGTAGTCTCCTGTACCTGTAGGGGGCAGTGTGTGGCCAAGGTCCAGGTGTGTTTGATTGTGGTAGGCTCTGCTGCGTACGTGTAGTCTCCACCCGTCTCCACACACTGACAGCTTACCACCGGACTGCTTGGCTGCATAAAACAGGGCTGGAACTGTTACTATGACGACAGCTGTGGGACACGGTCACACTCTGCATGTCCGAGCTCTGACTGGCTGTGACATCATCGTCCTCTCCAAACATACAGACGTTCAGTGAAACAGTTGGACGAGCGGGAAGTTCAGTCGTTTGTTTCTCATTCACTCGTTCTGTTTCCTGTCGAGTCTGAAGCTTCGTGTTTGTTCCTGTTTCATTCGACCTGTTAGTTTTAGTTTCACGTTGTAATGACGTCATCACCCACGTGGGCGGAGTCTACCTATACTTGACTCTGATTGGTTTGTAGACGGAGTCTGACGTGTTGTCAGGTGTGGGGGGGGGGGGGGTAGCAGTCTTTCTGTTTGAATGGAGGAAACGAATGAAGCTTGATCTGGTTGCCATGGTAACATGGCGTCACTAGCAGCCTCTACGTGTTGGCGTCGGTCAGAGGAACCGTTCAGAGACAGACGACGTGTGAACGAGTCCTGAGGCTCAGTTCTGTTGATCGGTCGTTCCAGTTTGAGATTTGATAATAATGATGACGAGCTCTGTCTCTGCTTCTCACCTGGTGGGGGGGGGGGTACTATTATTATTCTTATTATTCTTATTAAATGAAAACGTGCTGCAGGTTGGTTACGACCAGATCCTGAAGGTGAATCTTCATCCTCAGATAAAAACTGATTCACCGTGAAGGTTAATGACACAAAGTGAAATGAGTCCAGAACATCTTTCTCTGACGTCCTCCCGCCCTCTGTGCTGTCGTCGAGAGTTTGGTCTCTGACTTTCTCACAATCTGCAGGTTGGAAAACCAAATTGTGCCATTTTGTTCTTTTATTTTTGTTCATTTTGTTTATAAAGTTTGTTAAAGGTGAAAATATCACATTCCAGATAGAAAAGTCTCGGTTTGAAGACGTGAGATTATTTGTTGCTGAGCTGAGACGATGGAACGTGAGTCACTGTTTCTGTTCAGATGTTTCAGTGAATCTTTGAGTTACTGGAAGTTCAGTCTCTAAATCTGCAGGTGTTTGTTCACCGCTCGATCCCAGTCACTGTAGACGAGACGCTTTCTGGTGGATTTGTGGGTAATATGAATCTTTGGCTGTGGTGGACTCATGTCTGCCCCCTGGTGGCTGTTACAGGTTATGGTCTCGTGTCCGCTGGTGTTTTCGCTGTTCAGTCGACTTACTGGAGTTTTTTGTTCACACAGACGCAGCATCAGCATCTCGCTGTCCTGACGTCAGCATTCAGCTCAAACCGATCTTAACTTTTCCTCCAAACTTTATCATCTGTAAAAGTTTCCGATTATTATTTAATCTGAAACTTTTTCTTTACAAACCAAACTCCTCAACTCGGCCGAGTTTCATGTTCTCTCTCTCTCTCTGTAGCTGAAGATGTCAAACAAAGACAGATGGACCTACAGGATATTTTTCTACCAGTCAGTCTGCAGAGTCGTTACTGAATGTCCCAGAATGCACCGCGTCTTGTGTCCGTCTGCTGCGTTCAGGTCTCGCTGGAAAATGTCTCTTGAGTGTCGTGTGTTCTCATGAAGAAACTTTTGATCTGATGTGAATGAACGAGAATCACAGAAACCGTTTTTTCAGATTCTAGTTTTGAGAATAATCCAGATAAACTTTGTTTTTAGACCTCTTGGGATTTTTCAGTGGACGTGAACATCAGCAGTTTATTTTTCTAATATTTCAACATGTGGTTTTATTTCTGTAGAAAGACGCCTGAACAGGTTTTAAATTTAAATCAAGTTTTCACTCATTTTGGTTTTGGAGAAAATGTCAGTATTTCACAGCCGTGAACCTCGTTAGTTTTTCTGGTAACAACCAAAATATGTTTTCGTAAATTCAACTACAAAATCATTTATTAAGTCGCACAACTTGAGTTGAGACATTTAACGTGTGAAACATTTTATTTACAAACGTCTCGATATCGACATCAAATCAGGTTTTCTTTCAAAATAACAACTTTCTCTATATTTGAGCGTTAATCTTTAAAAACTCGACGACATGATCTGTTTCTGTACAAATCTTCTTACTGACAAAACACTTATCATTGGAGGAGAAACGGAAACTGATGCAGTCAAACAAATTAACTGGAGATATTGAAAATGTATATATATTATATATATTCAATATCACCCCCCCTCTGTGTACATGATGCAGAACATTTGCTGACACTGCACTTTAATTTCTCTGAACGTGCCTCGAATCATTCTCCATGTTATCGTTTTTATAGAGAAACCAAGACACGTGTTGTGCATCTTTTATCTTATTAAGAACATAATTTTGAATAATATCTATAATTATAATGATAATAAAGAGAAATGTATGGAATTTAAAGTTTGGACTTGTGATTTCTTTTCTGTATTTACTCATCGATTTTCATTTCTTTTAATTTAGTTTTAAAAATGTTAAAGTTCATTCAAGTTCTACAGGAACATAAAACTATTCGATGTTTCGGGAAATATGTTTATTTAGTTGAATATCAGAAGACTTTATTTTTCACAAACCACATTTATTCCATTTTTAAAACAACACGCCCACAAACACACATTTCAGTATCAGAGCAGCACATGAATAAAAATATATAGATAAACTCTTATTTTTTAAGATAATTACAGAAATAACATCGCTGGTTTTTTTACTCTACACAAATGTATCACAATCATAATGAGATTTTGGTAAATCTGATTATTACTAAATTATGTTGCAGCTCAACTTCGCTGTCTAACAAAAATATATTTGACCTGAAATAAATGAAATCACCAGAAGAACACACTGTTTAAAACTACACATTTGCATTTAAACAGGAATGAATCCTGTTTAAATGCAAATATTAAATCTATCTGAGCTTTTTTCTCTTTTACTATTTGAACTGATGAATCTAGTTTTTTCAACCAAAACCCGACTGTGACAAGTTTCTCTCAAATCCCAGAAAATCAGAGGTGAAATATAAGATTTAATCATGTTTGTGTAACGGTGGGGGAAAGACGAACTTCAGAGTTGAACTGGTTCAATGTTGAAAATCTGGTTTTTGGAATGAAGTTATTTTTGTGAAGTGAATCTGAAAACAAAAGATTCACTCACTCAGGAATTCTTTAGAAAAACAAAACTTAAATTACACTTTAAAAGATTAAAGAAACTCATTCCTGACAAAAAATGAAAAAAACCAAATGAAATATTCAAAACTTTAAATGTAAAAACCTGATTTCTCTCAAAACTTTGACAGATTTCATTCTTCATTTTATTTAGACTTAAATTTCAGTGTCCTTTTTCTGTCATTTTGAACTTATGACTAAATTCAGAAACTTACTGTGACTTACAGTCTTTTAATTTTTAATTTATGAAAGTATCAAACTGTCACATGGTGTGAAACCTTCCTCCTCCTCCTCTTCCTCACAGCAGGCAGGAGATGGACACCTTGGTGGTGGAGTATGGGACGGTGTCTGGTGAGGGACAAACGTCAGCTGCTTTAAATATATCAGTGATATTTATTCAATATTAGTATTTAATGAACATAAGGAAAACACTAGTTCAACATATGTTCAACGTGATGTAGATAAATGTGATTATATGAGAATAGTTTCATATTTTTCAGTTCTCGATATAAAGTTAAGATTAATGTTGCTGTTCTCTTGTGAGTCCATTAGGACAGAATCTAGAATCTATGATATAGAACAGTTACATATATAATGTTACCTCTGTCCGTCAGCGTGCTGATGTACGCCTCGATGAACTCCTTCTCTCTGCCGTCCTTCACCTCCTCCTTCCCCAGCTCTCTCCACCTCCTCCTCTTTACTTTCTTCTCCTCTTTCTTCTCCTCTTTCTTCTTCTTCTCTGCGCTCGTCACGTTGTCGCACAGTCGAATGAATCTGAAGACAAACGATACAGATCAGATTTACAAAACACAGTGTGTGTGTATGTGTGTATGTGTGTGTGTGTGTGTGTGTGTGTGTGTGTGTGTGTGTGTGTGTGTGTGTGTGTGTACTTGATGTTGGGGTTGTGGCACAGTTTGGTCGGGATGCAGGTGAGCTCGTCGCCGCTGACGACGATCATCCTGAGCGTGGAGATGTTGGTGAGACAGTGGGGGAGGTAGGACAGGTTGTTCTTATGGACGAACAGAGAGACCAGCTGCTCCAACCTGAGACACAGGTCACACACATCACTATTAATATATAATATATATATATATATACACACATAACTTCACTGTGGTGATAGAGACAGTTCAGGTTTGTTTATCAGTTCACTATTGGTATATAATATATATATATATATATATATATATATATATATATATATATATATATATATATACACATATATATATATATATATATATATATGTGTATATATACACATATATATATATATATATGTGTATATATACACACATATATATATATATTATATACCAATAGTGAAGTCAGAGTCTGTGCGGCAGTGATGAGTGAAGTCATGGTATCGAGGTCCCGCCCACACATGCTCTTGACCAATCCTGAGTCAGTCTCAGCTGTCAATCAGGACGTCTCCGCCTGTTTCTATATCATTAATAACTGATTAAACCTCTTTGAACATTTATTTAACGTCTACTTGTCCCATCTGCTGACATGGAGGAGGTTTATGACCTGATCCAGACACCAGGGGGCGATGAGATGCCCTGTGTCTGTGATTAGTGCTGAACGCTCGGGCAGTTTTAGTTGCTTAGTAACAGATTCTCCTGAAGTCTCCTCAGCTCAGTGTCAGGTGACTGTTGTCATGGTTACCTGTCCATGTCCTGCGGCAGGTCGCTCAGACGGTTGTGGCTCAGGTCCAACAGCTGCAGGACGCTCATCCTCAGAGCGCAGACGGGGATCGACACAAACCTGTTCTCCGCAATGTCCAGGTGAACCAGACGCTTCAGGCTGCTCAGCTTAGAAGACAGAAGTCACAGAGTGACATCATCATCGGCTGTCTCCCTGTGTCTCCCTGTCTGTCTCACTGTCTGTCTCACTGTCTGTCTCACTGTGTCTCACTGTCTGTCTCACTGTATCTGTCTCCCTGTGTCTCACTGTGTCTCTCTGTGTCTCACTGTATCTGTCTCCCTGTGTCTCTCTGTCTGTCTCACTGTATCTGTCTCCCTGTGTCTCACTGTCTGTCTCACTGTTTCTGTCTCACTGTATCTGTCTCCCTGTGTCTCTCTGTCTGTCTCTCTGTGTCTCCCTGTGTCTCACTGTATCTGTCTCTCTGTGTCTCTCTGTGTCTCACTATCTGTCTCACTGTATCTGTCTCCCTGTGTCTCTCTGTGTCTCTCTGTCTGTCTCACTGTGTCTCCCTGTGTCTCTCTGTGTCTCTCTGTGTCTGTCTCACCTCAAATGGCAGCTCCGACAGGTTGTAGTTTCCCGCCAGTTCGAGTCTCTCCAGGTTTTCACAGTGTCCGAGCTCTGGAGGAACTTTGGACAGACGGTTGTAGCTGACGTTCAATTCCCTCAACGCGGTGAGTTTGCCTGAGGACACACGGGACGGTTCGATTCCAGCCTTTATCAGCAGCAGCAACAAAAACTGTTCATTTGACTGTAATCTACACTATCACCAGTAGAGGGCACTAAATCCTACACACTGAGCTGTGATGGAAAAGACAACAAACTTTAGATGAAATCCTTCGATGGCTGCGACGTCACAGACACACAAACGTCACACAACAGACACACAAACGTCACACAACAGACACACAAACGTCACACACACACGTTTGTGAAAACAAACAAACAGGACAAATGCATCTGTATCATAACAAGTCAAATATATTCCCACTGTGTTGTGTGGCGGTTGTGTTGTCACTTTTGCGTTAGTGTTTTCCATTAACATGCCTGTGTGAACCACAGAGGGACAACATGTCAGAGTAAAGACACGTGAGGACGGACAGAGAGGACGACACCTCACCGATCTCAGGCGGCAGCTCAGCGATGGAGTTCTTTGGGACGTGGAGCACGAGGAGCTGAGTGAACAGAGCGAGGTACTCAGGTAACCGACAGATCTTTGTCCTCGTGACGTGCAACTCCGTCAGGAAGGTGCTCCACCGCAGCTCCGGGGGGAACTCCTGGAATCAAACATGTGACCCCAACATGTGATCCAAACATGTGATCCAAACATGTGATCACACCAGGAATCAAACATGTGATCCAAACATGTGATCCAAACATGTGATCCAAACATGTGATCACACCAGGAATCAAACATGTGATCTCAAACATGTGATCTCAAACATGTGATCACACCAGGAATCAAACATGTGATCACATCAGGAATCAAACATGTGATCTCAAACATGTGATCTCAAACATGTGATCACACCAGGAATCAAACATGTGATCACACCAGGAATCAAACATGTGATCTCAAACATGTGATCTCAAACATGTGATCACACCAGGAATCAAACATGTGATCACACCAGGAATCAAACATGTGATCCAAACATGTGATCTCAAACATGTGATCCAAACATGTGATCACACCAGGTTCCGGCCGAGCGTTTGTCTCCTGAAGACGTGAACTTACCGTCCAACTGTCTCCATCCAGCTGCAACTTCAGTTTACTCTCATCTGGATCCTGCTGCTGGTCTGACCCTGACAGACACACAACACAGACACACAACACAGACACAGATACACAACACAGACACACAACACAGACACACAACACAGACACACAACACAGACACACAACACAGATACACAACACAGACACAGATACACAACACAGACACACAACACAGACACACAACAACATCAACAAATACACATACACAACACAAAGTTAGTTATAGTTATATTTACTCCTGTGTATCGGGTGTATTTACCTGTGTACTCTCCTGTGTATCGGGTGTATTTACCTGTGTACTCTCCTGTGTACTCTCCTGTGTACTCTCCTGTGTACTCTCCTGTGTACTCCTGTGTACTCCTGTGTATCGGGTGTATTTACCTGTGTACTCTCCTGTGTACTCTCCTGTGTACTCTCCTGTGTACTCTCCTGTGTATCGGGTGTATTTACCTGTGTACTCTCCTGTGTACTCTCCTGTGTACTCCCCTGTGTACCTTCCTGTGTATCGGGTGTATTTACCTGTGTACTCTCCTGTGTACTCTCCTGTGTACTCCTGTACCTCGGTCCGTGTGGATCTCTGCAGGTACTGGTGCAGCAGGTTCTGTTCATTGGGCCTCAGGCTCTTGCAGTAGATGCGATACTGCCACTGCTGGTCGATCCTGTTCGTTTCAGAGAGAGCGTTAGATTTCATCACCTCTGTCTCTGACCTGGTGTCCACACTGAGGCTGGGACATAAACATCAGTGTGTTCGTGTGACAAACTGTCCCCGACTCACCTCAGGACCAACGACCGTCCGTCTCAGCCGAAGGGACATAATTCAGAGACAGATTCACTGGCTGATAAATATTTATACATTCAAATATAGTGAATGACTTTGTGTTAATGATTTTGAAGTTCGTCATCATCGCTCTGTGTCTACGTCCTCAGATAAACTGCAGCTGTGGTCGGTCACTGGCAACACAACAGACACACAACGGACACACAACGGACACACAACTAGTATAAATATACATCTTCACATCATTGTTTACTCTGTAAAACTAGGGTTCACACCTCACAGATATATAGATCTATATACATATATATTTATATATAGATCTATAGATATATAGATCTATAGATTTATAGATCTATAGATTTATAGATCTATATTTATATATAGATCTATAGATCTATAGATTTATAGTTCTATAAATCTATAGATCTATATATAAATATATTTATATTCTATATATATATATAGAACTATAAATCTATAGATCTATATATAAATATAGATCTATAAATTTATAGATCTATAGATCTATACATTTATAGATCTATAAATCTATAGATCTGTGAAATACTATCGTCCATGTGATCAGTGGGTGGAGCTGTGGTTGTCTCAGCTGACATCAGTGCAGTAACTGTACTGACCTGGAGAGGGCGCTCTTCTCAATCCTCTGCTGTTCCTTCTTCTGTCTCTGTCTGTGTTTCTTCACTCGGACCTCCCAGATCCCTCTGATCACAGACAGATCACTGACCGGGACGTCCACCTTCCTCCCAAAACCCATGTCTGCTGCAGGGAAGAGGAGGAAGAGGAGGTGAGGAGGAGGAGGAGGAGGAGGAGGAGGGAGAGGAAGATGAAGAAGAAGAAGAAGACGAGGAGGAAGAGGAGGTGAGAAGGGGAGGAGGAGGAGGGAGAGGAAGATGAAGAAGAAGAAGAAGAAGAAAAAGACAAGGAGGAAGAGGAGGTGAGAAGGTGAGGAGGAGGAGGGAGATGAAGAGGAAGAAGAAGAGGAGGAGGAGGGAGAGGAAGATGAAGAAGAAGAGGAGGAGGAGGGAGAGGAAGATGAAGAAGAAGAGGAGGAGGGAGAGGAAGATGAAGAAGAAGAGGAGGAGGAGGGAGAGGAAGATGAAGAAGAAGAGGAGGAGGGAGAGGAAGATGAAGAAGAAGAGGAGGAGGAGGGAGAGGAAGATGAAGAAGAAGAGGAGGAGGAGGAGGAGGGAGAGGAAGATGAAGAAGAAGAGGAGGAGGAGGGAGAGGAAGATGAAGAAGAAGAGGAGGAGTAGCAGGAGGAGGGAGAGGAAGATGAAGAAGAAGAGGAGGAGGAGGGAGAGGAAGATGAAGAAGAGGAGGAGGAGGAGGAAGATGAAGAAGAAGAGGAGGAGGAGGAGGAGGAGGAGGAGTGCTCATTTTATCCCATGTTGGTGACTCTATGGATTTAAAGTAGTTTTTCTCGTCTGAACTAAATCATCAGTTATTGGTTGAAACGTTCAGACGATCGTGCTCCTCAGAGGATGAACCGGCTGAAGCTGAGTTTCACCTGGTTTCCACCAACATGGAGCAGATTCTGTTTCAAACTCGTCAGTTCGCTTCCCACCCGGGAACAAAAGCTCAAGAGACGGGTGAACCCGAGGAGTCGTCACGTGACTCTGAGGTTCAAGTGGACAGATGTGTAGTTCGTCCGTTCACACCATGTGACCTGAACGTGTTTGATGCGATCATGTGATCATTCACTTGTGTCACTGTGTGTGTGTGTTTGTCGGGACATGTGATAGAGAGAGAGAGAGAGAGAGAGAGAGAGAGAGAGTCAGGAGGGACTGAACAAATCTTTTACTAATTAAAAAAAGTATCAGTCGTTATTTGTCCAAAACCAAATCAACGTATCGTTCAAACATGATTAAAGAGACGAGGTCACAGGTCGTAGTCGGGCCTTCATATGTGACCACTGGTTAAAGAATGGGACCACAGCGTCGGATCGCTCACGCCTGAACACGTGATCATGTCAAAGGTTTTGAAAACATCTGGTTTAATCTTCAACAACTTAATATTATTTTATAAGATCAGGTTCATTTTTAACATAAAATCTAAATCTGCAGCTGTGAGATCAAAACACGGCAGCAAGTAAGAAACTACAGAAACAAAGTACAGACGTGTGAATATATCGTGTCACTTCCTGACGTTACTTTGATCGATCGTCAGAACGAGAGAAACTCAACATCAGATAAAAACAGACGTGTTCTTACCTGTTAACGTCCAGCAGCTTGTTTACTGAGACTGAAACTCACACCGAGCTGTGACTGTGTGTGTGTGACACAACATGCTATTTTTAACACCAGAGATGTGACCTCTCCTGTGTGTGTGTGTGTGTGTGTGTGTGTGTGTGTGTGTGTGTGTGTGTGTGTGTGTGTGTGTGTGTGTGTGTGTGTGTGTCAGGGGCCTCTGGACTCTGACATAATTATTTTTTTGTTAAACTCCAGAGAAAGAAAACTAATCGTCACTTCCTCTTCTTCAATCAGTGTCAAAGGTCACATGACCTCTGCTGACGACCTCTGACCCTTGTGGTCACAGACCCTCCTGTCCGCAGAACTTCCTTCACAGCAGTGGGTCAACAGGACCATGACGTGAGGGACGGGGACAGTCCTGTCTCAGGAGCTGCAGCTGTGGAACTCGTCTGGTCAATGAAGCACCAGAGACTCCTGACGTCTTCTTCCTGTGGACGAACCAGCTCTAGTGTCCAGACAGGGGACACGACCTCCCTGATATCTTCCTGTGTAGGTTGTTACAGCCACAGTCCTGCAGGGGGCGCAGTCTGACCATGAACTGTTTCCTTTGTGAAGTGATGCTGTTCTCTGGGTTGAACACTAGGGGGCGGAGTCTGTATAGAACAGAAGGACACAGTGCGTGTTTTTACTTTCACATTTGTTTCTATTGTACAAATACATGAAATATTCATTTATCATTTCCGTGTACTTCATGTGAACAGGTCACGTGACCGGTCACCGGAAAAAAATAAAGTTTCGTTTCTACTGAAACTGTCGCTGATTGGTTCGTTTGTTTTGATCACACTACACACACACACACACACACACACACACACACACACACACACACACACACACACACACACACACAACCCTCTCTCTCTGTCTCTCACCCCGCCCCCGCGGATTGCCCCGGTGTGTAACTCCACTCTTCCTCCTCTGACGATCACTCACGATCACCTGTCGATCAGTGACATCTGTCAGCGCGCGACCTGCTCATCGATCCTCTGATCGATCAGTGATCGACATGAAGGTGAGTCAGATCGCTCAAGTTGGACTCGAGTTCTACGAGTTCCTCAACGAGAATAATCGATCATCGATCACAGAGAGAGAGAGACTGAGTGACGTTTACAACCAAGAGTTCCGGAGAAGGTGACGTCATCTTCATCTTCCTCATCATCTTCGTCATCTGCGTCTGTTTCACTTTGTTCATCATCTTCATCATCTTCATCTGTTTCACTTTGTTCATCATCTTCTTCTGTTTCACTCTCTGTTCATCATCTTCATCATCTTCATCTGTTTCACTCTGTTCATCATCTTCATCATCTTCATCTGTTTCACTCTGTTCATCATCTTCATCATCTTCATCTGTTTCACTTTGTTCATCATCTTCTTCTGTTTCACTCTCTGTTCATCATCTTCATCATCTTCATCTGTTTCACTCTGTTCATCATCTTCATCATCTTCTTCTGTTTCACTCTCTGTTCATCATCTTCATCATCTTCTTCTGTTTCACTCTCTGTTCATCATCTTCCTCATCTTCTTCTGTTTCACTCTGTTCATCATCTTCTTCTGTTTCACTCTCTGTTCATCATCTTCATCATCTTCATCTGTTTCACTCTGTTCATCATCTTCATCATCTTCATCTGTTTCACTTTGTTCATCATCTTCATCTGTTTCACTTTGTTCATCATCTTCCTCATCTTCATCAGTTTCACTCTCTGTTTGTTTCAGGGACCAAGGATGCAAAGACCCGAACTTCGCTTCGATTCTTTACGCTCTGAAATCCTACGGGAAAATAACCGTACGAAGTGGAACGATCAAATTCAAACCCAAGGTCTGTTCTTCATCATCTTCTTCATGTTCTTCTTCACATTCCTCTTTTTTTTCTTCTTCATCATTTTCTTGTTCTTCTGAAACTGTAAATGAAAATCTAAAACGTGAGGTGTTGCTGCGTTCAGGTTCGAGCTCTTTACGTGGATCAGTGGTCCTCATCCAGGACTCGTCAGTCCCAGGCTGCCCAGGACGGAGCGACCGGTCCCGGGACCCCGCACACCTCCACCTCCCCAGATGAAGCCGAGACAGGAGTCCGAGCGCGGAGGAAAATGGCGACTTGTCTGATGAACAAACTGAAGACCGAGAGGTAACACAAGTCGTTCTGATGATCATCGTTCCAGAGGCTCAAAGTGTCCACAGAAAACACTGTGACATCATCAGAGAAGGTTCAGGAGTTTGTTCCTGTTTGTTGTTGGAACCGAGAAGAACCGAAGAGAGAAAGTGAAGGAGAAAGTCATCGACAGGAGGCTCAGACGTCAAATCCCAACGTTAGCATAGAAACTTGATCTCAGCGGTTATGTTTCTTTATTATTGTGGACATGGTGTACATCCTGCTCTGTCGTCAACACGGACATGCTCCTGATTCTCTGATCCTCTGATTTGATCCAAATGAAAACCTGGATCCAGTGAATTGAAACATGGCTTCATGAGGAGACTGTTGGTGGAGGCCTCTTGTCTTTAAGAATCACGACCTTTGCCCTTTTCTCTCCAAAGGTCAATGTTCATCTCTGACAAACAGGGCGTCAGCATCACCGCCGACCACCAGTTTGACGACGGGAAACTCTGCTTTCGTATGGAGGACAGAAAGGAGGTATTTATTATGACGCTGCTGAACCACATCAAACTGTTGTTGTACAAATACTTCATTATTTCTCTTTGTAAACAGTACATGGTAAACCTGAGTGTGAAAAACACCGGAGGGGAACCGGTGTATTTCACCTACTACACTCCGCTGCAGTGGCTCCGATACTTGGCTCTGACGGACGAGCACAAAGTGACCAGAACGAACCCTCTGACCCTCAGACCAGGTAACGCATCACAGTGAGTCTGTTATAAACCACAGTGAGCACACGGTGTGACCGTCTGTCGTGTTGTCTGTCGTGTTGTCTGTCGTGTTCTCAGGGGAAAGCTACAACATCAGCGTTCACTTCCGCTGCAGCTGGGTTGGTTTCTATCCAGCGACACTGGCCTTTGAGTTCAAACCTGACCTGGAGCCGACCTCCGCTGAGTTCTACATCGTGCGCTTCATCGAGGCTCAGTGCATCACGTCCTTAGGTGTGGAGCTAGCGCCCATCGCACCCTACAAACCTCTGCCCCGCTGTGCATGGACGCCTGAGGTTGACTGCCCCATCGTGGACGGGCAGCGACCTGACGGGTAAAACTGTTTGTATAAATCTGCAGTGAAACAGACGTCACATGTTTGATTCCTCATATTGTCTAAAGGTCTTTGCAACCCAAGTCTGTATCTTTTGTCTGAAAGTCTTCAAACTGTTAAAGTCGTTCCAGAGACTTGTTTGAGCTGTTTCCTTCTTTGTCCTGTGTCTCAGTGTCTCAGTGTCTCTGACTCACACTGACGTCCTGGAACAAAACCAACTCCCTCTCTGCTTTTTGTCTCCTCTCACCAGGCTGTCGGTGTTGCAGCTGAAGAATGTGGTTAATTTAAAGAAGTATAGTATTCCACTATATGTGAACCAACTCATCGAGTCACTAAAGTCTGGTCACTCCAGTCAAGGGTAAATACACAACGTTAGCTACTCATTGTTAGCTTTACGAGCTACGTCAGCTACGTCAGACCTGCTGCCCTGTTTTGTCTTTTTCATCTGAAACCTTTCAGACGGCGTGTGGACAGCAGCCTCTGTCGGTTTCTGTAAACATGTATAACGTTGAGTTTAGCCTTCACGATATATAAACCAAACCAGCCTCTGTCCCTCAGTGTGAACGCTGCCGTACACTCGAACTCGTCTCTGATCAGACAGACGCTGCTGGAGACGCCGCTCAGCTGGGAGATCTACACCCAGAAGTTCCAGCTGCTGCTGTTTCTGGAGTTGCGTCAGATGGAGGTGGACATCAGGAGATACAACATCCCGAACAAGGAGACAGCAGAACCCGCCGTCATGTTCAGAGACACAGTCAACAAGAAGCTGCTCGTTCTGGAGGTAAATATCCACTCTCTCTCTCTCTCTCTCTCTCTCTATACATATATATATATATATGTATATAATCTAGCTACTCTAGCTAATGACTGTATATATAGACCATCAGTGTATATAACCCTCCTCTCAGGTACCTGGTGTGTCAGAGAACCGTCCCTCTGTCCTGCGAGGAGATGCGCTGCTGGTTTGTCCCACAGGAGAAACGGGGTTGAAGTACCGAGGCTTCGTTCACAGTGTGGAGCTGGACAGAGTCAAACTGGGCTTCAGCTCCGAGTACGACCCAGAACATTCAGCAACACACAACAATTAAAACCTGATCATTTCACTGATGGTTCACAGAGAAAATGAGTTTTCAAAGTTTGTGTCTTTGCAGTTTGCTGAATCGGTTCGTTGACGGGATGAAGTTCAGCGTGGAGTTCACGGTGAACCCTCTGCCTCTGCGTCTTCAGCACAGAGCAGTAGAACTGGCAGCTGAACACAGGCTGGAGCAGGTTCTGTTTCCTGCTGCACCGACCCCCCAGCTGCCCGAGCTGCCCGAGCTGCCCGACCTCAGGTCAGTCAGGCTGCTGCATGTTGTGCATGATTGTGCAGCGTCCTCCCTCCCTATGAGTCAGACAATTAGTCACTGAGGACAGAGGACACGTAAATAACACAGAGTCATGAGTAACAACTGGTTTTACAGCCAACGCCCAGAAATCAAATGTGATGATTGTGAGTCAGTTGATTGACAGGACGGTGGCTTCAAAAGAGAAAGAAACATGAGGACACATTCAACAAGGAAACGAAGGCGCCCTCCACTGGCAGCTTCAGTTACTACAGTAGGATTCTGACAGACTTTATTTAAGCAGAAACTTCATTTCACTGCCAGACGCCGCTGCCTCACTCAGACTTTATGTTGTTGTGTGGTTTTTCTACACAAACTAAAGGATCGAGCAGCGTCCACATGAACTCTTTGAGGTACAAGGTTGAAGTTTTTTGTCAATGGGGTCATGTGAGCAATATAATGTCTGTTGCTGGTAAAACAAAGGATTTGACTCTTTAACAAAAAGCTCTTTCTCACTTTAATGTTGTCAGAAAATAAGAATCTGAAGCTTTTACTCACAGAGACATTTCATGACATGGCAGCAGCTGAGACACGGGGAAATAAGCTCTGAAACAAAAGTGATGCTGTGTGTTCATGGCTGTGTGTTCATGGCTGTGTGTTCATGGCTGTGTGTTCATGGCTGTGTGTTCATCGCTGTGTGTTCATGGCTGTGTGTTCATGGCTGTGTGTTCATGGCTGTGTGTTCATCGCTGTGTGTCGCTCTCTGTTCACAGTCTGTTCGACTGGAAGCTGGAGAAGAACCTAGAACAGTATCGAGCTGTAAAACACATCGTAGCTGGATCGTCCAAACCGGCCCCCTACCTGGTGTTCGGTCCACCTGGGACAGGTGCAGCACCTTTACTGCCGTTCTGTTTAAAGAACCCGTCAGCAACAATCATTAGCTCTACGAACTAAGATAATCCTTAATTAGGCCCACAGGGGGAACTCTAACAGTGGGAGTAATAATGAACGTTAGCTAAGCAAGCAAAGTCAGAGCTGTGATCCGGACCGAGCTAACGTTAGGCTACAAAGATTTAAACCTCAGTAACACGTCAGAGCTGATTCCTCATCAGAGAGAAGAGATTTTAAACTGTCAACACAGAATCACAGGATCATCAACATGAATTTTGAGATTTAAACAGATGATTTATGCTCCATGTCAGAGATGAAGTTTATCGACCTCTTCTGGTTCGTCTGTTCAGGTAAAACTGTGACTCTGGTGGAGGCCATCAAGCAGATAGAGAAGACTCAGGCCTCCTGCCACATCCTGGCCTGCGCTCCCTCCAACAGCGCTGCTGACCTGCTCTGCAGGAAGATCCTGGAGCACGTGGATCATTTTAAAGTGTACCGCATGTACGCCAGCAGCCGGGACCCAAAGTGTGTCCCTGAAGAGCTGAAGGTCAGTTATGTTGCACCTCCGCTCATCCACGCTGACGGAGCAGCTTCACGTGTCTCTGAGGTTTGAGTGAACGGATTCTCTGGTACTTTCAGATCTGCTCTAACGTGGTGGGCGACTGCTACGTCTTTCCTCCGAAAGAGAAGCTGATGGAGTTCAGGGTCATGGTCACCACCCTGGTAACAGCTGGGAGGTAGTGAGGGACTCACCTGCATGACGCTGACTCTGTTGTGGTATTCACTTCCTGTTTCCTCAACCCTCGACTCGTGTCTGGTCTCTGCAGGCTGGTCACAGGAGGAATTCCCGCCGGTCACTTCACTCACGTGTTTGTGGACGAGGCCGGACACGCTGTGGAGACCGAGTGTTTGATCCCGTTGGCAGGTAACGACACGCTCGTGAGCGCGTTCTCTCAGGAACAGCTGGTGGGACCGAGCGCTCACCTGGACTGATTAGAATTTGAAGGTCAAAGGTCACCGTGAACTCACAAAACGCTTTTTACCCTAATTCAAGAGTTAATGAACTTTGAGAAGTTTTAAGAAGTGTTGAATGAAATCATCAAAAACTGGATAAAGTCATGAAGCAACATGTAATATCAAACATTCATGTCACTGAGACTTCATGTTGTGTGAAAACTTGTCAAGTATTCATAGTATATATGTAGAGTATATATGTAGAGTATATATGTAGAGTATATATATGTATATATAGTATATGTGTATCTGTTTCCCTGCGTACAAAGGGCTGCTCCATGCACAGACGGGTCAGGTGGTTCTGGCTGGAGACCCCAAGCAGCTCGGACCCATCCTCAGGTCCCCGTTTGCTCTGAAATATGGAATGGGTGAGGACAGACACACACACACACACACACACACACACACACACACTCTCTCACTCACATTGAACCCATGGTTGTGTGTGTGTCTTTGCTGTCGGACGAGCTGAGTGTAAAGCTTCTGTCTGCAGGTGTTTCCCTGCTGCAGCGCATGATGAACGATTTCTCTCTGTACCAGAAACAGGACGACAAGTTCAACAGTCGCTTTGTCACCAAGCTGCTGTGTAACTACAGGTGAGACGGGGGACACACTGTGTGTGTCTGTTTTAAGCACTGACTCTGAATCTGTGTTCATCACGTGTGTCAGGTCCCATCCGTCCATCCTGAAGATTCCCAACGAGCTCTTCTACGACACAGAGCTGCAGTGTCACGCAGACGAGATGCTACGCAACTCCTACTGCAACTGGCCACACCTCCCTCAGCCCGTAATGACTCACACACACTGAGCAGCTGTCACAAACTTTATTCTAACACAACTTTACTTTAACACAACTTTACTTTAACACAACTTCACTTTAACACAACTTTATTCTAACACAGCTTTACTTTAACACAACTTTACTTTAACACAACTTTACTTTAACACAACTTTAGTTCAACACAACTTTACTTTAACACAACTGTATTTAAATGTATTACAACAGAACTTTATTTAAATTCAGGGTTTCCCGTTGATCTTCCACGGTGTCACTGGCGTTGACCAGCGTGAGGCGAGCAGTCCGTCGTTCTTCAACATAGCGGAGGTGGAGGTGCTGATGGAGTACGTGAAGAAGCTGATGGAGACACAAGGCAAGAAGGGCCTGGCCACCATCTCACCTAAAGACATAGGCATCATCGCCCCCTACAGGAAACAGGTAGGAATTCACCAACAGTTCAAAACAGCACGCTCAAGTGCAACCTGATTATAAACATGTGATTATAAACATGTGATTATAAACATGTGATTATAAACATGTGATAATGAACATGTGATAATGAACATGTGATTATAAACATGTGATTATAAACATGTGAGTATGAACATGTGATTATAAACATGTGATCATAAACATGTGATCATAAACATGTGATCATGAACATGTGATAATGAACATGTGAATATGAACATGTGTTAATGAACATGTGATCATGAACATGTGATTACATGTTTTTCTTGTCTCGATGTTTCAGGTGCAGAAAATCCGTCAGGCTCTGAATAAAGTTGAGAAAAGCTTCAAAATTAAAGACCTGAATAAACTGAAGGTAACGAGATTTCACAATAAATCAAACTAACACAGGTGAAGCAGTGTGGGATGCTGGGAGTCGTAGTCCTCGTTAAGAGCTGCGGTGAAGCAGTGTGGGATGCTGGGAGTTGTAGTCTTCATTAAGAGCTGCGGTGAAGCAGTGTGGGATGCTGGGAGTTGTAGTCTTCGTTAAGAGCTGTGGTGAAGCAGTGTGGGATGCTGGGAGTCGTAGTCTTCGTTAAGAGCTGCGGTGAAGCAGTGTGGGATGCTGGGAGTTGTAGTCTTCGTTAAGAGCTGCGGTGAAGCAGTGTGGGATGCTGGGAGTCGTAGTCTTCGTTAAGAGCTGCGGTGAAGCAGTGTGGGATGCTGGGAGTCGTAGTCTTCGTTAAGAGCTGCGGTGAAGCAGTGTGGGATGCTGGGAGTTGTAGTCCTCGTTAAGAGCTGTGGTGAAGCAGTGTGGGATGCTGGGAGTCGTAGTTCTAGCCCCTCAGGTTTGCCTCCATGTGACAGGTGGGGTCGGTGGAGGAGTTCCAGGGTCAGGAGAGGAGGGTCATCCTGGTGTCCACAGTTCGCAGCAGCTCCAGTTACACAGACTTCGACACACAGTTCAACTTGGGCTTCGTCAAGAACGAGAAGGTACCACACACATGCACTGTGCACGTGCACGTGCACGGAGAACACGATCCTCACTCACGCTTTTCTTCTGCAGAGATTTAATGTGGCCGTGACTCGAGCCAAAGCCCTGCTGATCGTGGTGGGAAACCCCAGAGTGCTGAACACAGATCCCACCTGGGCTCGGTGAGTGTCACATGGTGTCTTCATGCTCCGTCACACACACACACACACACACACACACACAGAATGATGATGTAATGGTTTCACTGTAAACTCGCTGTCGCCTGCAGCTTCATTCAGTTCTGCAGCGAGGAGGGAGGATGTGACGGCATCGCTCTCTCTGGCATCCTCGCAGAGGATGAGGAGGATGTAGTGACGAGACTCGCTGCTCTCTACATCAACATCGAGGGCCGAGGTGACACACGCACACACACACACACACACACACACACACACACACACACACACACACACACACACACACACACACACTTTGACCAGAGTCTCTGTCAAAATGAAAGAGGTGTTCAAAGTGCTCATGTGTCCTCAGAGACGTCAGAGAGTGTCGTCCAGCAGCACCTGGACCCTGAGTGGAGGAGCGACCTGTGAACATCGTCCTGGTCACATGACGGCTTCATTCTGCGCTTCGTCTTTTACAAAAACCAAAGATTCATAAAAACTTTTTCTACATTTGAACTTAAATTCTACAAAAACGACTCAACAGCAACTTGAAAACTCAGGAACCTTGAACAAAGATGATGATGATTTGTTTCTGTGAGCTCATCCTCTCAGAGATAAGTTCGTATGAAATAGTCCTAAAGGCTCAGTGTGATTCATACATTTAAAATGAAAAGATATGAGACGAAATATCTCACATCAAAACTGAAGTCGCCTTCAAAATAAAATAATCATAGTAAGTAGGAATAAATATGAAAGATAAGTAATAAACCAATTCAGGATCTGAACTCGTTCAGTGTTTCTAAAACTGACTTGATGAAGTTTTAGAGATAATCGTTCTTCTAACTTTTCTGTGTCTTCACTGCTGTTTCATAGTTTTTACTGATTGAGTGGATCACACCACATCTGGATAAGGAATAATATGTGCATCTTTATTTTGTTCTGGAAACAGCAGATTGTTTTAACCAAATGAAAATGTTTCGCTCTCTCCTACAAATGGTTCGGATGATTTTTGCTTTGTTGATTTTAATAATAACTGGAAAAGAATGTTAATGAATTACTGGTGTGTTGTGGTTTTTGCTCATGAGGCTTTAATCAGAGTTTGTATCAACGATCCATCGACACAGTGACGTCACCTGTTGGTTTGTGAGCTTCTGTTCTGAAGCCATCTTGGGTTTTTAAAACCAGAGGTAACCATATTTGGAGGAGCAGGGGGTGGAGCCTGTCATTTTCTATAGAAACTACCAGAGGAGACACTTTCTATAGACTTCTATAGAAACTGCTGATGGAGTCGCCCCCTGCTGGTCGTCACAGGTTTGGGAAGTCTGAAATGAAATGGATTTGAACACAGAACAGTTCCAGATACTTTTCACTCCAAACGTCTGAGATAAGCATCAGATTCATATTGAACAGATTCGACAGATGAGGGTTTGTTGGAGGTTTTAAAAGTTGATACATCAAACTTCATCAAAACATTTGTTTGTATGTTTAAGACTATTTACAACTTCATCTTTCTCTGTCACACTGTAAAATATGCGATTCAATTTGATCAATAATAATGTATTAATTCCCTCAGGGCCTCTAATTCAATATTCCTCTGTAGTTCTACTGCTGCTCCACATGGGGGCGCTGCCTCACAGACCAACAGACTGTTCATCAGGAACAAATGAAACATGCACATCACAACTTTTAATAACTTCTTTACGTAGTTTTAACTTTTCCAAGTTTCTGAAAAAACAGTCATGTAAATTTGAATCTAAATGTTTATAATAATCATAATAATGTATAATTTTAAAGAAACATGTTGTTAATATTTAATTCCAAATGTTACGAACTGTGAGGACTAAAACTAAAACACCCAAAGAAGAATTCACACCTTTTTCACTCATTTTCTTTATTATAAAATGAATGATGAAAAACTCAAATGGAAATAATACAAAAATAGATTTCAAAATAAAATACACTTAAAGGTTCAGTGTAGAATTTAGTGACATCTAGTGGTGAAGTGTCATGTTGCAGCTGAACACCCCTCCCCTCCCCCTCTCCTTCCAAACATGAAGAAGAACCTGCGGCAGCTTCAGTCGTCATAAAAACTCAAAAGGTTTTAGTTTGTTCAGTCTGGACTAATGTAAACAACATGGAGGCCTCCGTAGAGAGGGTCCCCTCCATGTAAATATAAAGTATTTAAATATGAAGTATGTAAATATAAAGTATTTCAATATAAAGTATTTAAATATAAAGTATGTAAATATAAAGTATTTAAATATAAAGTATGTAAATATAAAGTATGTAAATATAAAGTATTTCAATATAAAGTATGTAAATATAAAGTGTGTAAATATAAAGGTATTTTCTGGGGTAAAGAAAACTACAATTCATATAATTTAGATGAAATGAACTCGTGAAAACATCATAATTATTATTATTATTATTATAATTAGATTTCTGAAGAGATCCTCTCACCTGAATCTCACACTGGAGCTTTAAATCAAAAAGGTAAATACATTGGTCGATCAATACAAAGGTCGGTAAATAAAAACAGAAATATTGATTAATGCAACATTAATGTATTAATTATTAACAATGTTTACTTTAACATTTTGATTCATTTCTATTATTATCTTTACTTTGAGCAGTTTCATCAGAACTTCTGTTTTCTAATAAGTTGCTGGTTTAACGAGATGTTTTTCAGTGGGGCTGGTTTCAGTGTCCGAGCCGTGTGACTCTGGTATGTTGGAATTATAACAGACTGCTGTTTATATTAGTACTGTGTGTGTGTGTGTGTGTGTGTGTGTGTGTGTGTCTGTGTGTGTGTGTGTGTGTGTGTGTGTGTGTGTGTGTGTGTGTGTGTGTGTGTGTGTGTGTGTCAGTCACAGTCGGACAGTTGGGTGATAACGTTTGACATTTCAATCCTCTTGGGGCGTGATATGATGCCCACACACACACACAGACACATGCACACACACACACACACACTTCCTGTGTCCTGAAATTCATGACATCATTGTAAGAGCAGATCACTTTCTGTTTCTACACACACAGCGTTCCTTCAGGTCCGAAGGATATAAATATATATTTATATATATGTATGTTTGTCCATGTGTCTTTGGTCTTTCTGTGGTTGTGAGGACCCTGGTTGATCCAGTGTTACCTGGACTCTGGTCCGTTATCTAAACCTGATTCTAACACAAAGTCTGTCAAACAGACTTGAGTTGTGAGGACTCGACAAAATGTCGTCATAACACAAGTGTTTCTGTCCCTGACGACATTAACGAACACAACTTTGACCTCAACATGAAACCAAATCTCCAGCTTCATCTGGTCCCCACAACATCTCTACACACACACACTCACTCATCCACACACACACACACACACTCACACACTCACTCATCCACACACACACACACACACTCACTCATCCACACAGACACACACACACACACACACACACACACACACAGACACAGAAGGCTGAGTGAGTGTGTGAGTGTGTTCCAGGTATTACTGATGATGTGGGGACCTGTTTGTCGTCTTTATGGAGTCACAACAAGTGAAGTCATTAATTTT